>NW_020664563.1:1741282-1758810 GCF_002925995.2 Terrapene triunguis | reverse complement strand
CAGAAGGAGCAGGGGCAGCCGTGCAGCCAGTGGCCGGAGAGAAGCGGCGCTTTCCCCTTCAAAGCGCCGCTTCTCTCCGGCCGGCTTTGAAGGAGAAAGCGCCGCTTCTCTCCGGCCGCTGGCTGCACGGCTGCCCCTGCTCCTCCTGAGTCCTCCAGCCCGTGCTCGCAGGTCAGCATTCCGAAAGGGGCTTTAGAGATGCAGGCCAGGGCCCCGGGGCCCCCTTAGCCCAGGGCCCTGCAGCCCCTAAAGCCCCTGCGTTCCAGGTGGCCCGGGGAGGGGGGGCAGCTTCCTCGCTCCCTCCCTACCTCCCAGAAAGTCCTAAGCGCTGCCAAACAGCTGTTTGGCGGCGGGGGAAGCACTGGGAGGGAGGAAGGGAGCGGGAGGAGGCGGAGAAGAGGAACTTGTGCAATGCTTCCTTGTAAAGTCAGCCAAACGACGTTATAAGGGAGCATTGCACAACTTTAAATGAGTATGTTCCCTAATGGAGCAGCGACATAACTTCGAAACAACGTTAAGCGGGAGGACGGTAAGTGAGGAGTTACTGTAAGTCACCAAGCAAAATAAAATAAAATGTGCAAATCTAGGTCTAATCAAACTGAATACAGATAAGATCCTCACCAGTTCCAGAATGCTCCCTTTTACGGACTAATCTTCTTTTAGCCTGGGTCCAGCAATCACTCACACCCCTTGCAGTTACTGTCCTTTGTTCCAGTTTCTTTCAAGTATCCTGGGGGGCGGAGATGCTCTCTCTTTAGCCAGCTGAAGCCCAAATGGAGGGGTCTCCCAGGGGTTTAAATAGACTTTCTCTTGTAGGTGGAGACCCCCTCCTCACTCCTATGCAAAGTTCAGCTCCAAGATGGAGTTCTGAAGTCACCTGGGCAAGTCACATGTCCATGCATGTCTCACAGTCTTTACAGGCAGAAGCCATTGTCCACATGGTATCTTGTATGTCTCCAGGAAGATTTCTTATGTGGATTGGAGCATTCCAAGATGCATTGTTCCCCAAGTGCTTCCTGATCGGGTACTTAACCTTGTGAATTCCTTCCTAAAGAAGCTGACCAAATGCCTCACAAAGCTTACTTAGAAATCAAGCAAGTATACAGCCAATATTCTTAACCTCAAGTACAAAGTGATATAGGTGTACAAATGGGATGAATAGATATAGTAGACCATAACCTTTACAGAGATATGTTACATGGCACAGGCAGCACAAAACATTCCAGTTATGTCATATTCCCATAAAGCATTATGGGGTACAGCATCACAACCATCATCCTCTGAGTTCCAGGTCAGGCTTAGGCTCCATCTCCACTCCTACCCCTGCCTCCACTCTGCCCCGCACCCTCCCTATGACACATTCACTGTACATGTGGGATTATCTGACATCTTCCCTGCTGGCTGTGACATCAGGGGTGAGTCAGCCAATCAAGTCCCTTTTTCTCCTTGAGGGGCCTATGACCCCAGTGGTGGGTCAGGCAGCTGGTTTTGTGTGGGCATCTGATCACTCGGTCACGGTACCACAGAGCCAAGCCCTTACCATAGAGCTGTGAGTGATGCTATCCACATTACAGATGGTGGCGAAGGCCTGGAGCAGTTGGTGCCAGTGGCGGAGACATGGGACAATGCCTCTGTTTTCTGCCTCACTCTACTGGAGCCTACACTTCCATCCAACCCAAATATCAGTCACATGGGGCTGTCTGAGCAGTGCCTGTCTACTTGGACAGACACATACATTCCCTTCCAAACACTCAAGGACTCATATGCCCCAGGGCAACTAACTCATGGGCGACAGGGTTGACAAGTCTTCCCCAGTCAGGGTCGGACAACGTCCAGGGCAAATTCTTGGAACCCTTTGAGCCACCATCTTCAGGGGGAGCGACTCATGCTGAGCCCACCACAGAGTTCAAGCCTGCAGGTAGCGTGCCATGGTTGGCCTTGGCCAGCAGAGGAAGACGTTTCTCTATCAACTCAGCTGCACTCAGTTGTCCTTACTTTGGTCCCTTTCCTGTCCTGACAGCAGGCTGCTGATGGGAGTGAAAGCCCAGTACTAGAATCAGACCAAAATTCCGTCCACCGGACACACAGCAGTGGTGAGGAAATGGGAAAGACAAGCTGTACCCAAGGTTAGCCAGATAGAGAAGAAAAAACTAAACTAAGCCAATGAATAATAATTCCCTTCCTTGCCATGGGAGCACCAGGCTTTCCAAATATTAATTAATGTGGTGTCAACTCCCTGAAGAGATTCAGTTGCATTCACTCTCCCACTTCACAGGTGGTAGCACACAGGATAAGTGACTTGTCTGCAGTCCCAAAGAAAGAATGTGCCAGGATGCACGTGGCCAGACTTTTATGCCATGCCTGTGACAGACAGTGATCTCACCCGCCCCGGGCCCAGCATGGCCCAGCATGGCCCTGCACAACCTTCCACTCCCTCTGAGCCCATAAGAACTCATTCCCAGCATACTTTAAACTAAAATCTCCCCTATGTGGGGCCTCATTTATCACATCTCTTATAGCAAATCAGACTTCTCCTTCACCTGCCAAGTCCAGCTCTTGTTCGCCTCCTTTTGGGGTCTGTGTGTGCTAATTCCCATAGGTTTCCCCTCCTGAGGTCAGGAGTGTCACCACCATCCTTCTGGGGTCTGAGCTGATAATTCAAGCCAGCTGCAGCCCTCACTCAGCTTCTCCCAGATGGCCCATTTCAACTGTCCTTTCCCACTAGACCCATCTCCTCTCCCTCCCATTGGTGTCTCTACTATGACGGAAAAAGCAATGGTGGCATAGAAGAGGTGAGCCTTTCCATGACCCTTGGGCGTAAGCAGTGACAGCAAATCCAGGAACAGTGCACCAGCTTCGCCCAGTGTTTTCAGCCACCCCAGGATGGACAGAATGGGCGTACCACTCCATTGACATAGGTGATGCTTGCTCAATTAGAGCCCAACCCTACCGGATGGCTCCTCAAGCCAAGAAAGGGAGATCAAGGACATGTTGCAGATGGGTGTAATCCGCCCCTCTGAGAGTGCCTGGGCCTCTCCAGTGGTTCTGGTTCCCGAACCAGATGGGGAAATCAGCTTTTGTATGGACTATCGTAAGCTAAATGCCATAACTCGCCCAGAAAACTATCCAATCCCATGCAGAGATGAGCTATTGGAGAAACCGGGACGTGCCCAGTTCATCTCCACCTTAGACTTAAATAAGGGGTTATGGCAAATGCCGCTAGATGACCCCGCCAAGGAAAGGTCAGCCTTCATCACCTATGTAGGGCTGTATGAATTTTATGTGCTCCCTTTTGGACTGTGAAATGCTACCCGCCACCTTCCAGAGACTGGTAGATAACCTTCTGGCTGGATTTGAGGAATTTGCAGTAGCTTACCTTAACGATGTGGCCATATTCTCAGATTCATGGGCAAAACACTTGGAACACCTCCAAGCTGTCTTCCAGTGCATAAGGGAGGCAGGATTAACCATTAAGGCAAAAAAGTGTCAAATAGGCCTAAACAGGGTAATGTACCTCGGACACCACGTGGGTCAAGGAACTATCAACCCCCTACAGGCTAAAGTAAATGCTATCCAAAATTGGCCTGTCTCTAAGTCAAAGAAGAAGGTCCAATCCTTCTTGGGCTTGGCCAGGTATTACCGACGATTTGTACCACACTACAGCCAAATTGCCACCCCACTGACAGACCTGACCAGGAAAAAAACAGCCAAATGCAGTTCAGTGGACTGAGAAGTGTCAAAAAGCCTTTAGCCAGCTTAAGGCAGCCCTTACGTCTGACCCTGTACTAAGGGCCCCGGACTTCGACCAACCGTTCATCACAGATGCGTCCGAGCATGATGTGGGAGCAGTTTTAATGCAGGAAGGACCAGATCAACAATTCCATCCTGTCCTGTGTCTCAGCAAAAAACTTTCTGAGAGGGAAAGCCACTGGTCAGTCTCAGAAAAGGAATGTTACGCCATTGTGTATGCTCTGGAGAAGCTACGCCCATACATTTGGGGACAATGTTTCCACCTGCAGACTGACCATGCTGCACTGAAGTGGCTTCACACAGTCAAAGAGACTAACAAAAAGCTTCTTCAGTGAAGTTAAGCTCTTCAAGACTTTGATTTTGGGATACAACACATTTCAGGAACCTCTAAGTGGCTGATGCACTCTCCCAGGAAGGTTTCCCAGAATCAGCCAGGTGAAAATGTCCCTGTATTCTAAATCATTGCAGTCCTTAAAATGTGAAAAATACTGTTTAGCTCTTCATAGAATACCAGGGTTGGAAGGGAGATCATCTAGTCCAACCCCCTGCTCAAAGCAGGACCAATCCCCACTTAAATCATCCAACAGATTTTTGTCCCATATCCCTAAATGGACCCCTCAAAGATTGAACTCATAACCCTGCGTTTAGCAGGCCAATGCTCAAACCACTGAGCTATCTCTCCCTCCTGTGTAGTTAGTAGTAAAATTAGAGGTGCATGTATCTTATTAACTCTGTTTCTTAAACCTCCATGAAGAAATCCCAGCCGATATGGACCCGACCTGAACCAGGCTGGCCAGCACCATCTGTGATTTGGGGGGGCATGTGATAAATGAAGGGGGGGTAGCTCCCTTTTATGGACACCCAGCCAGCCAGTTAGCTACAAAATTCCAGTTAGTAGCAATTCTCTACTTGCTTTACCTGTAAAGGGTTAAAAAAGCCCATAGGTTAAAGAGAGTGGGCACCTGACCAAAAGAGCCAATGAGAAGGCTAGAACGCAGCCTCCCTAGAGTTCTATTAATCCTTTATGGGCTAGTGTGGGGCAGATGCCCCATCACACTCCCCCTTTTCCTCCACTCGCTCTCATTACTCCTCTTCCTTACCCCATTTACCTGAATCCATACAGTGGTGCACTACATCACTGACATTAACACAATAGACAAGGCAAGTATCTTTTGCTTACGCACATGGTATTCTTTATCCTTCCAGTATTTTCAGAGTGATTTTTATTATTTGCAGTTGCCTATTGTTACTGCACTTGTGCTCATTAACTTTTTTAAGTAAACCTTTATTTTAAGAAAACTGTAACATTTATGTAGCACCTTCCACCCTTGAAGATCCCAGTGTGCTTTACAAACTCTCACACTGGAGAGCCTGGACCTCCAGTACAGCACCCCCAGCAGCATTTTGATGCATTCATTTAGGACAGTGTCACCCACTGAATCTTCCCCTCACTTCACAAATATACTATGCAAAATACATTGTCTGAAACATGCAAGCTGTGCATTTTCTGAGACACTTTCATGGTTCCCAGGCATTCATTTGTTTACAGGGATGCACACACAAGAGCACTTATTCCATCTCTGAAGAATATAATTGAGTCATACATTTTCCTTAATGCTCACTTTTGGGTAGCAAAACCCACACTAGAAGGACAATTTCAGCAGAACAAATAATGAGAAAGAATGTCACAAAAAATGCAAAGAATTAGGAAGATATATACCAAAAGAAAAGCAACTGTACAGAAAAAATGTAATGCAACCCTCTGGAGAATATTATCCCTAAATTCCCCAGAAAGAGTGCAAAAATGAAATTCAGGAGAAGCAAACCAAGGAAAACAGGAATATAAATGAAATGGTAGAGAAATGTTCATAATACAAAGCAAATATGGGGGGAAAGGCAACACATAGACAGAGTAGATGGTACTGGGATTTAAGATTTTTCAGAATAGCCTTGTTCTTGTGGCATTTATTTGCCATGATTATAGTCTGCATTCCAGCTACTGTGCAGATGACACTGCAAGACATTTCTCTAATCTGCTCCCTTCCTTACTTGGGCTATAATTTATTCAGAGTTCCCGCAAATGTGTCGTTTCTCCCCCAATACTGCACTGGTCTGAGATGTACTGTATAGAATGGGGAATATTCAGTCCAGGATAAGTGACATGTTTCAGATCCCATATGCAGTGTCCCATTCTAGCTAGACCTGGGAACTGTGTACCACTAGATAACAATGAACCCTCCCCCCAACATGTCAATGGTAGAAAGCTATTGTATCTAGCCCTGGGAGAACAAGAGATATTGGACCACAAATTCATGACACTCTTCTGCACAGAAAAGCTATCTGAGGTAATTTTAGAGGTTTCCAGATTCTGTTCGTTATTTGTCAGGCTGGTAAAATCTTTGTACTACACAATCATGTATATTCCATATCAAAGTCTGTCTTTTGTTTGCTGTTCCCTATCTCTTCATAGGAACTGGTCCTCAAACTCCAGGTCCATCTAATCCCAGTATTCTAGCTCAGACCAGCCCCAGCTGCTTCAGAGGAAAATGCAAGAAACCTCTCCATAGTCTTGAAGAGCTGTTTGCTGTCTGAAAAAGGAGTGGGCTGCTGCTATTGGTATTCAGTAGCTACCTTAGACCTGCAGCCAGAAGTAAGGCAATGTCCTCAGTTTTTAATAAAGATAGTGAGGAGTGTAGGGGCAGTGGCAGGGTGGCTAATGGCAATGAGGATATGGAGGTAGAAATTACCACATTCGAGGTGGAAGTCAAACCCAAACAGCTTAATGGGACCAAATCGGGGGGGTCTGGATAATCTCCATTCAAGAATATTAAAGGAACTGGCACATGAAATTGCAAACCCAATAGCAAGGATTTTTAATGAATCTGTAAACTTGGGGTTCATACCCTAGGACTGGAGAATTGCTAATATAGTACTTACGTTTAAGATAGGAAAAAAAGAGATCCAGGAAATTACAGGCCCATTAGTTTGACCTCAATTTTATGCAAGGTCTTAGAACAAATTTTGAAAGAGAAAGTAGTTAATGACATAGAGGTAAATGGTAATTGGGATAAACTTTACAAAAGGTAGTTTGTGCCAGACTAACCTGATCTCTTTCTTTGAGAAGATAACTGATTTTTTAGACAAAGGAAATGCTGTAGATCTAATCTACCTGGATTTCAGTAAGGCATTTAATACAGTTCCACAAGGGAAATTATTAGTTAAATTGAAAAAGATGAGGATTAATATGAGAACTGATAAGTGGATAAGGAACTGGTTAAAGGGGAGACTACCACAGGTCATACTGAAAGGTGAATTCTCAGGCTGGTGGGAGTTACTAGTGGAGTTCCTTAGGGATTTGTCTGGGGACCAATCTTATTTAACATTTTCATTAATGACCTTGGCACAAAAAGTGGGAGTGTGCTAATAAAATGTGCAGATGACACAAAGTTGGAAGGTATAGCCAATACGGAGGAGGACTGGAAGATCAAACAAGAAGATTTGGATGATCTTGAAAACTGGAATAATAGAAATGGGATGAAACTTAATAGTGCAAGGTCGTGCACTTAGGGACTAACAACAAGAATTTTTGCTATAAGCTGGAGACTTATCAGTTAGAAGTGACTGAGGAGGAGAAAGACCTGAGTGTATTGGTCATTCACAGGTTGACTATGAGCTGCCAATGTGATGCAGCCATGAAAAAGGCTAATGCAATCCTAGGATGCACCAGGTGAGGTATTTCCAGTAGAGATAGAGAAGTGTTAGTACTATTATACAAGGCACTGGTGAGACCTCATCTGGAATACTGTGTGCAATTCTGGTCTCCCATGTTTAAGAAAGGTGAATTCAAACTGGAACAGGTGCAGAGAAGGGCTACTAGGATGATCCGAGGAATGGAAAACCTACCTTCTGAGAGGAGACTCAAAGAGCTTGGCTTGTTTAGCTTAACAAAAAAAAGGCTGAGGGGAGATGTGATTGCTCTCTATAAATACAGAGGGATAAATGCCAGGGAGGAGAAAAGTTATTGAAATTAAGTGCCAGTGTTGACACAAGAATAAAGGGATATAAAGTGGCCACCAATAAGTTTAGGCTTGAAATTAGGCGAAGGTTTCTAACCATCACAGGAGTGAAGTTCTGGAACAACCGCCCAAGGAGAGCCAGTGGGGTCAAAAGGCCTAAGGGGCTTCAAGACTGAGTTTGATGAGTTTATGGAGGGGATGGTATGAGGAGATGCCACATGCTACATGCCATTGTAGCCCATCTGCGACTGCTAGTAGTAAATATCTCCAACTACCGGTGATGGAACACTAGATGGGGAGGGCTCTAAGCTACTACACAGAATTCTAATGTCTGGCTGGTGGGTCTCACCCACATGCTCATGGTCTAACTGATCACCATATTTGGGGTTGGGAAGGAATTTTAGCCCGGGTCAGATTGGCAGAGACCCTGGGGGGGATTTCAGCTTCCTTTGCAGCATGGGGCACAGGTCACTTGCAGGTGTGGGTGGGTGAGGGTCTGTGGCCTGCAACGTGTAGGAGTTCAGACTAGATGACCATGATGGTCCCTTTTGGCCTTAAAATCTATGAGTCTAAGATCTTCTTCCCAAGGATACTGGGGAAAACAGCAACCTCAAAGATGGAACAATGTTTCTCCAGTTCAGGTTTCAAAGCTTTGTTGCTGGACAGAGGCAGCAGCTGGGTGTATGAGAGCAGGACACTGAGCAGAGGGAATGCAAACAACAAATTTCATATAGGTGTAGACTACTGCACAATATGTAACAGGTAACTGTACGTACATATCTTAGATTAAATGACAGGTTCTCCAGCCTGCTCCAGTCCCTTTGCACAGCAGGAATCCAGCCCTACCTCCCTTGCTACGGATAACCTTGACATAATGGAGCCTCCAGCAGGCATATAGTGGCACAGCAGGCTCCTGCACCATCCTTTACTCCAGCCCCCAGCACAGAGGGTGGAGAGGGGCCAAGTGGAGGAACACAACAGATAATCTGCCCCTAAATTGGCCAGTGTTTAGGTACTACCCATCAGAATTGTGACAAACAGTGCTTTACTCGGATGCTTTGGGTTCCCGGGAGAGGGCTTTCCTTTCTAGTAGCTCTTGATTTACTTACTATGGTTGCCCTCACCTTTTGCGCGCAACCTTGTCATCCGGTCACAGAGCTGCCATTCTCTTTGGCTATCAGCATTCCCTGAAGACCATCAGCCTGCTTCTGGGGTCCTTTGTGACTCAGTCCTCCGGCCACGTCACACAGTCCAAAACCCTGTTGGGGTATAACAAACTCAAAAGGTAGAAACAGTCCCTTGTCTTCAATAGCTTTTTGCCCTTTCTGGGGTAAATTCCCTCTCCAGATTGAATCAGCAGGGTTCCTTCTTGACCAGCATAGGCCCTGGCCCAGCCCAGATCCTCTGGCTGCAGCCTAGAAAGCATTGCTCCTCTGGCTCCAGCTAGGAACTGACTTACGACAGCAGGCAGCACCTTTCATTTTGGCCTGCTGGGCCTTGATTGGCTGTTGCTGGTCACCAGCCCATCTGGCTGTGGGAGGACCAGATCTCGCTGGCTTCCAAAATGGCTGCTCTTGTCTTCACAGATAACTGTTTCCTGGGGTGGGGTACAGCAGAGCAGCCAGGCCTCTAGCCAAGGGCCACGAAGGCCTGGTCCACCCTGTCATGATCACATTCACACAGAGGGTGAACATGGGCTGTCCCGGGACATTCACCATGTCTGTTCCAGTGCACTAGCTCAGAAATGTCCCTGGTTCTTCCCCTAAATCACTTGTTTCCCATTCCAGGCTGTTGCGTGTGAGCAGAGACCCCATTCTAACACCCATATGGATGGAATTATAATCAGAGGCTTGGTCTACACTTACCCCCCAAGTCGAAGTAAGGTACGCAAATTCAGCTACGTGAATAACGTAGCTGAATTCGACATACCTTACTTCGAACTTACCGCGGTTCAGACGCGGTCCACACGTGGCAGGCAGGCTCCCCGTCGACTCCGCGGTACTCCTCTCGTTGAGCTGGAGTACCGCAGTCGACGGCGAGCACTTCCTGGTTCGATTTATCGCGTCCAGACCAGACGCGATAAATCGAACCAGGAAGTTCGATTTCCAGCCGCCGAACTAGCGGCTAAGTATAGACCAGCCCAGAGAGAGTTAGAGAGTTTACGATATAACTGTAAGCAGATGACTCCCAATCACAAGCCTTACACAGCAGGTGGGATTTTACATATTAAAATGCCCGTCTTTCTATTTCATCCATATTAAAGTCTCTCTGCCTCTCGGTAGCTGACTGCTATGGGTTATGGTAATGTGGATTTTAATTCTCCAAAGAGCAGAAAATTAAAGGAAATTATGAATCAATTTACATGTCAACTGATTCATAAACCTATACACTCTGAGAAATGAGTTGATTTGAAATAATTAAGGTTTAGAAACTCTGCATCACCTCTCCTGCTAATTTCTCAAGCTGTGTGCTGTCTTTTTGCTGTCTTCAATGCAACTTGCTTCAGCATTTGAAACTGTATGTCGTCCTTCAATTCCTGAACCACCTATAGCATAAAGTTCCCAGGCAATCAAAAGTGATGTGTAAATAATATAATAAATAATAATAATACACATTACCACTCTAATATCAGGTGCAGAATGTCCAAAGAGAACAGGATTACAAGGAAGTTGAACCTACTAGATATTATTAGTTGGGGCTGGATTCTAGAATAGGCTACTCACCCAAGCAAGAGTAAACCAGAGTCTAAGCTCCTTGCATCCCATGCATGGCCTACCTGAATGGGGCTTCTCACCCACTTCCTTGGCGTTGCCAAACCCCAAAATCCTGAGTCAGACTCCTGTAATGTTCCTCGAGGGAACACCCAGCACCCCCATGTTCATCCTTATAAAATGATAGTGTGGTATCCAATGCAAAGTTTGTCATGTCAGGTGTCTTTGGAAGGCTCATGATGCACTGAGCGTTGTTGTTAAAGTAATGTTATAGTGATTGTTGTTGTAATGTTATAGGTTGTAATTTCATGTATATAGTTATGAAGCTGAAAATGTGTCTTCAGGGCTTAAAATAATCCCAGTCAAAAACTCTCCAAGACCAGAGGGGCAGTTCACACCCCATCAGGGCATGTATGGGAAAAACCCAGCACAGCCTCACAGGGACAAAGGACGCTGGCCTAGGCAGCAACAAAGGATCTACTGGACTTTCGAGTGAGTCACCCCCCTTCCTTTGGTCAGGTTGGGACTGCGATGAGATAATGCTCACCTGACCCTGAAGTGGGTGGGGGGGGCAAAGCCGAGAGGGAAGAAAGAACATGATAAAAGGGAGAGACATTTGCCATACTCTTCCTCTCTCTTCCACCTCCATCTACAGACATCACCACCAATCAACTGAAGTGCTGATCAAAGGGGAGAGCTTGGCTGAAGGGCAACCAGCCAGCCTGTGGTGAGAGGCATCTAAGTTTGTAAGGGCACTGAAAGTGTTAAGATCAGTTTAGAATGCATTTTGCTTTTATTTCATTTGACTAAATTTGACTTGTTATGTTTTGACTTATAATCACTTAAAATCTATCTTTTTAGTTAATAAATTTGTGTATTTATTCTACCTGAAGCAGTGCATTTGGTTTGAAGCGTGTTAGAGACTCCCCTTGGGATAACAAGCTTGGTGCATATCAATTTCTTTGTTAAATTAATGAACTCATGTAAGCGTGCAGCCTCCAGCAGGCATAACTGGACCCTGCAAGACGGAGGTTCCTAGGGTTGTGTCTGGAACTGGAGATATTGGCTAGTGTCATTTGTTAGAGAGCTTATTCCTTCACTCTCCCACTTCCCTGGTCCTTCTCACATGAACAGAGAGCAACAATACCCAAAGTCCGAAGGTGCAAACAATTCAATGTTTATTTGGCTGAACTTCCAGCAAGCTTAAATCCAAGTTCTTTTTTCCTTATTTTCGAATCCCAACTTACTTCCTGTTTGCCCCTAATTTATATAGTAATATTCTTAGCTATACCTTAACCAATCATTCTACTAAAATTTACCTAACCAACCCTAACATGATTAGCCAACCAATTATATCCCACCACCTTAATTAGTTTACATCCAGCAAAATTAATTATACAGCAGACAGAAACAATCACAGAACCAAACAGAGACCATGCAAATAAATATAGCAAAGTGGGAACTATAATGACAAAACAATACAGAAGTGAGGATTTCACAACTACATCTATACAGATATAAAGGTTTCCCAGCTGGGTCTATTGATAAGTGAGTTCTTACCAGACAGAAAACTATCAAACTAAATTTCCTTTTACATCTTCTATGCTCTTTCCTTTCTCTGGAGGTGATAGATCGGATCACCTTCCTAACAGCCCCAGATTGCCTTATTTAAATATGGCTAGTTTGGAATGTGAGGATGTGACCGCACGCTTCCCAGCTTATGGCTGCCTCTTAGCCAAAGGCATTGGTCTAAGAACAGGGCCTCAGACTGTCACAGTGAGAGAAGGCCCTTACATAGATTCTTTCTTTTATACCTCTATAACTAGCTAAATGATAAACATATACCTAAATTCTTAAAGTATAGACCTTTACATACAGGCTTGAATATCTATATCCTAACACTCCACCCCTTTTTTTTTCTTTTGGGATCCTCCTGCCCAGGTATCCCTGGAAAAGCATAGGACATATGGCGACACACTTCCTGATAGGGCCAGGCATCAAGGTGGAAGGTGTCGATGCGCCATCTGTT
Organism: Terrapene triunguis; assembly: GCF_002925995.2. Taxonomy (NCBI): domain Eukaryota; kingdom Metazoa; phylum Chordata; order Testudines; family Emydidae; genus Terrapene; species Terrapene triunguis. The sequence goes on along the minus strand of NW_020664563.1, from coordinate 1,746,304 downwards.
CCACTGCCCCTTGTGTAGTACCGTGCCCTGCACCTTCTCTCGTACGGGAATACCACACCTATTCCAATTAGTGTTCCAGACTTCCCATTATAGTGGGCACGAGAAGGTTGGGTCCGGGTTGTCTAGTACACTGAGGGGGGGGGGGGCTTACTACATTACTTATAGGTTATAATTAGTGGCTGTTCGCTAGGGGGTTGTGCCCGCCTTGATCGTTTCCATATGCAACATAACATAAATACAGTTAACAATACACCAGCTGCTATGATAATCCACAGCAACAGTGAGAGTCCTGACCACTGCAGTATGGTCCAACATCCTGGCCACCACTAAAAACACCGCTTCTCCTCCTTTGATAGGGTTAAAATTTTGTCAGCGCCATCCTGTAGTGTGTATCGCAAGTGTGTCCAACTGTTGGCGCTTGCAGCAAGTTGCTCTTGTAATCTTTGTGTACTTTTGTCCATATTGTGTGTCCATTGAATATCCACAGTGAAATTTGGTATTGTCCAAACCAATTCAACTACTTCATACAGCATGGGGTAGTAGGTGCTAGTTCGATTGTTTACAACAATTAAGTCCACTGATCCATTGGTGCAACATAGTCCAGGTGGCAGCGTATAGAAGTTCATAATTTGGTCATATACTGGAAGGATTTTGCCTCCTAGTGTTATATTGCAGGATTGCATACATTCCCAACAGAATATACCGTACCCCATATACATTACCCCTAAATGTCCCCCCTTTGCAATAGGCCATTGATCCTGCTCCTCCATAGTCATAGGAGAGGGGCACATCCATATTCCTCCTCTGGATATACAACTACTTAATGTGATGACAATTTACCCCATTCCACCCACCCCCCCACACACACACCTATTTCCTAGTGGCTCCCAACGCGCTCCCCCTTCCCTAGTTACTCCCATAGGGTTCAAGCGGACCACCTTATTTGCATTTCCTTCCCATGGTATCATAGTAACAATTACACAAGAACTCTCTCCACAGGTGGGGGATGTTATTTTCCAGGTAGATGGGTATGTTTTTGCAATTGTGGATAAATATGGGCTAGCCTCCTGATTTAATACTGAAGGCCATTGTTCTGACCAAGCATCTCTCATAATATCCATTAACATTATCAACTGAGCATTTTGAATACCTACACACACTTCTCCCCATGTTAATCTTCTGAAGCCATCCCCCACTCATGTCACCAGGTCCCCTGCCCAATGAGTTAACTGTAAGTTTACCTCTACTGCTGTCCTCCACCCTGTGGCAACTGCCGATAGTTGCTGTACCATTAATTAATTAATTTGTTGTTGAAATTTCACATTTTGGCTTACTAATTGTTTGGTTACCCACTCATCCCCCAGATTCCATGTACCAAGCATAGTGTTCCCCGCTGCCCACAGTCCCCTTTTCCGACGATGATTCCAGGTGTGTTACCTCACCCACCAATTGAATTGTTGTTTCAATCCTTTTATGTACATACTACAATTAGGATGAAGTTGGTCCACCCACCATTCCTTGTACCACCCATGTAATAGAGTGAAAGGACACGTTAAAAAGTGCTGGCTGCACCTGCTCCCACAATGGCTCCCATACATTTGCTCATCAGAGAATATTCTCGGCTTCAGGCTGTGGCCACTTTAAATTTGGATTCTTCCAACTTGGCATCCATATCACCTGTAGGGTTACATTCTGTAAAATGGTTAACTCATCATACACCCAGCGTCCCAAAGGGGATTTTACGCCCAATGTAATATGTACATAACAATCACACCTTTGGGGATTCCATGGTAGTACCATTGTGGCTATATATGGTAACATCACACCCTACATGTGGGGCCCTATTTTCCCCAGAGGGTTCATTTGCTCCAGGAGACTAGAGGGTTATATTCTTTGGACCCTCTGTAACAAACCACATAGCTGGGTAACTGTGTTTTCCATTATCATTAATCATGGCAGCACCCAGGGAGTATCATGCAAAATTTGATATTCTTCACTGGATTGGGATTCCCCCATCTAATCCATAAACCATGTACCAACACTGCCAAATTCCTCTTGGAGTATTAGTGGCACATCTTTCTATGGTGAGATTCTCATAGTCTTCATTAGCTTTATTACCACAGGTTGCATGTGTAGCCATCCATGTGTTTCCTCCTTTTGACACTTCACATCATGGGATCTGAATAGAATTTGTAAATGTGACAATTGTGATTAGCACTAGTAATTGTTCCATCCAGGGCCAGGGAATTTTCATCCTTTTCTCTTTTTTGAATTAGCCTGTAATATACACATAACAAAATTTACACGTCCCCTTTCCCAATACCCTGTTTGTACCTTTTTATTTGCGTACAGTGAACCCACTCCCGTCCTCCATTCTCTGTACCCAATAATAGCAGACTGGGCCCTAGTTGGTCAAGGACAAGATAGGGGCCCTTCCATTTAGGAGTTGGGAATGGACGGTGTTGACCTGGAATCTTGTATAACACAAGATCTCCCACCATGGGTAGATCACACTCCCCGGGCATGTCATACCATGCTTTGACTCTTGCCACTCCTTGCTGGTCTCGCCAGGCCACTGCCTGCTGTACCTGTTTTACATGGTTGATTAGAGTTAAAATCCATTCTTGTGTTAAGCCATGTGTAGTGACTTCTCCAGGTACTGGGGTAAGTAGATTTTCCCACATTCCATGGGCCTTCCCATGAGAGCCTCGTATGGAGAAAATCCTGTGCCCTTTGATTCTATTTATTTCGAAATAAAGGGCTGTCAAGGCTCCTTCCCCACTCTGAACTTTAGGGTACAGATGTGGGGGCCTGCATGAAAACTTCTAAGCTTAACTACCAGCTTAGATCTGGTCCGCTGCCACCACTCCCAATGGGCTAACTCCCTTCCCTGGGTAGCCTTGAGAGACTCTTCCACCAACTCCCTGGTGAACACAGATCCAACCCCATGGATCTTAAAACAAGGAGAAATTAACCATCCCCCCTCCTTTCTCCCACCAACTCCTGGTGGATCCAGATCCAACCTCCTTGGATCTAAAAACAAGGAAAAATCAATCAGGTTATTAAAAAAGGCTTTTAATTTAAGAAAAAGGTAAAAATCATCTCTGTAAAATCAGGGTGGAAAATAACTTTACAGGGTAATCAAACTTAAAGCGCTCAGAGGAACCCCCTCTAGCCTTAGGTTCAAAGTTACAGCAAACAGAGGTAAACACCCTAGCAAAAGGTACATTTACAAGTTGAGAAAACAAAGATAAAACTAACACGCCTTGCCTGGCTGTACTTACAAGTTTGAAATATGAGAGACTTGTTAAGAAAGATTTGGAGAGCATGGATTGATGTCTGGTCCCTCTTAGTCCCAAGAGCGAACAACCCCCAAAACAAAGCGCACAAACAAAAGCCTTCCCCCCCACCAAGATTTGAAAGTATCTTGTCCCCTTATTGGTCCTTTGAGTCAGGTGTCAGCCAGGTTACCTGAGCTTCTTAACCCTTTACAGGTAAAAGGATTTTGGAGTCTCTGGCCAGGAGGGATTTTATAGTATTGTACACAGGAGGGCTGTTACCCTTCCCTTTATAGTTATGACAAGGACTCTTAAAATCGATTTCTGTACTCCTCCCCGATGAGCGAAGTAGCGCCAAAATTGATATTGTCATTTCGAATTAGGGTTAGTGTGGCCGCAATTCGATGGTATTGACCTCCGGGAGCTATCCCACAGTGCACCATTGTGACCGCTCTGGATAGCAATCTGAACTCGGATGCACTGGCCAGGTAGACAGGAAAAGCCCCGCGAACATTTGAATTTCATTTCCTGTTTGCCCAGCACAGGAGAGCACAGGTGACCACAGAGACCTCATCAGCACAGGTAACCATGCAGGCCGATAATCGAAAAAGAGCACCAGCATGGACCGTACAGGAGGTACTGGATCTGATCGCTATATGGGGAGAGGATTCAGTGCTAGCAGAACTTCGTTCGAAAAGACGAAATGCCAAAACTTTTGAAAAAATCTCCAAGGGCATGATGGAGAGAAGCCACAATAGGGACTCAGAGCAGTGCCACGTGAAAGTCAAGGAGCTCAGACAAGCCTATCAGAAAACAAAGGAGGCAAACGGTCACTCTGGGTCAGAGCCGCAGACATGCCGCTTCTACGCTGAGCTGCATGCAATTCTAGGGGGGGGCCGCCACCACTACCCCACCTCTGACCGTGGATTCCGAGGCGGGGGTAATCTCATCAGCCACACCTGAGGATTCTGCGGACGGGGAAGAGGAGGAGGAGGAGGACGAGCTTGCGGAGAGCACACAGCACTCCGTTCTCCCCAACAGCCAGGATCTTTTTCTCAGCCTGACTGAAGTACCCTCCCAAGCCAGTACCCAAGACCGTGACCCCATGGAAGGGACCTCAGGTGAGTTTACCTTTTAAAATATAAAACATGGTTTAAAAGCAAGCATTTTTTAATGATTAATTTGCCCTGAGGACTTGGGATGCATTCGCGGCCAGTACAGCTACTGGAAAAGTCTGTTAACGTGTCTGGGGATGGAGCGGAAATCCTCCAGGGACATCTCCATGAAGCCTTTGCAGAAGGTTTCTGGGCAGTGCAGCCTTATTCCATCCTCCATGGTAGGACACTTGACCACGCCATGCTAGTAGCAAGTAATCTGGTATCATTGCATGACAAAGCCTGGCAGCGTATGGTCCCGGTGTTTGCTGGCATTCAAGCAACATCCGTTCTTTATCTCACTGTGTAATCCTCAGGAGAGTGATATCGCTCATGGTAACCTGGTTGAAATATGGGAATTTAATTAAGGGGACAGAGGTGGCCATTCCTACTGGGCTGTTTGCCTGTGGCTGAAAAGAAATCCTTCCCTGCAGTTAGCCAAGCGCGCGGGGGAGGGGGGGAATTGGCGCTGAGCTTTTCGCATTTGGCTAGCAGGGATCTTCCCTGATACCAGCCATGCGGTGGGGGGAGGGGTACAGCGATCATCCCAGATAATTCATGGCGGGGGGGGGGGGTAGTTTGGTTTCTGC
>NW_020664563.1:1657244-1740882 GCF_002925995.2 Terrapene triunguis | reverse complement strand
GGCGGGGGGGGGGGTTAGTTTGGTTTCTGCGGGGATCTTCCCTGATACCAGCCACGCAGTGGGGGGAGGGATAAAGCGATCATCCCAGAGAATTGGATGGGGGGGGGGGTTAGTTTGTTTTCTGCTGCTGAAGGTTAACAGGAAAACCACAGCACTCAACAGGCTTTGCTTGGTATGTGGGAAAGGAGGGCACAGAAGCCGAAAGACAATGGCTTACCATGGCCGCATGCAAGCCGAATTCTGTTGCCCGGACCTGCGTCTGTGATCTCTAACACCAAAGCCACAGGCACTCAATATTAAGATGCAAAATGCGACCTTGTACTGAAATCACATGTGCTATGTAATGTGAATAGTGTTGTTCACCATGAAAGAGTATAAGCATTGTTCTGTAAAATGTATCTTTTTAAAAACTTCTCTCCGTTTTTCCATCCCTCCAGCAGCTGCAAATTTTTCAAGCCTCCCTCCTCCGTCCCGAAGACTCATCTTATCTCAGGGTATGTCTACACTACGAGGGTAATTCGATTTTACTTAAATCGAATATGTGGAATCGATATTGCAAAGTCGAACGTGTGTGTCCACACTAAGGACAGTAATTCGACTTTGTGAGTCCACACTAACGGGGCGAGCGTCGATATTGGAAGCGGTGCACTGTGGGCAGCTATCCCACAGTTCCCGCAGTCCCCGCTGCCCATCGGAATTCTGGGTCGAGCCGCCAATGCCTTCTGGGTAAAAAAAATTTGTCGTCATCCGTCCGTCACTAACGCCCTCCCTCCCTCCATGAAAGCGCCGGCGGGAAATCAGTTCGCGCACTTTTCTGGTCAGTGACAGCGCGGACGCCATAGCACTGCGATCATGGATCACGCTTCGACCATCGCTGCACTTCTGGCCGTTCTCAACACCTCGCAGCTTATCATACACCTTTCCCTGAGGCAGATGAAGAGTAATCAGGCGAGGAGGCTACGACACCGCCGTGATGGCCTGAAGTCGGAGAGTAGCACAGAGCTGTCAGAAACCACGAGCCCCAGCGCCCAGGACATCACGGTGGCAATGGGTCATGTGGATATCGTGGAACGGCGATTCTGGGCCCGGGAAACAAGCACGGACTGGTGGGACCGTATAGTGCTTCAGGTCTGGGATGAATCCCAGTGGCTGCGAAACTTTCGCATGCGGAAGGGGACTTTCCTCGAACTTTGTGAGTTGCTGTCCCCTGCCCTGAAGCGCCAGAATACCAGGATGAGAGCAGCCCTCACAGTTGAGAAGCGAGTGGCCATAGCCCTCTGGAAGCTTGCAACGCCGGACAGCTACCGGTCGGTTGCGAACCACTTTGGTGTGGGCAAATCTACCGTGGGGGTTGTTGTCATGCAAGTAGCCAACGCAATCGTGAAGGTACTGCTCCCAAAGGTAGTGACCCTGGGAAACGCGCAGGTCATCATAGATGGCTTTGCCGTGATGGGATTCCCAAACTGCGGTGGGGCTATCGATGGGACTCACATCCCTATCCTGGGACCGGCCCACCAGGCCAGCCAGTACATCAATAGAAAGGGCTACTTTTCAATGGTGCTGCAAGCACTGGTGGACCATCGGGGACGGTTTACAAACATCTACGTCGGATGGCCGGGCAAGGTTCATGACGCTCGCGTGTTCAGGAACTCTGGTCTGTTTAGACGGCTGCAGGAAGGTATTTACTTCCCAGACCACAAAATAACTCTTGGGGATGTGGAGATGCCTACAGTCATCCTCGGGGACCCAGCCTACCCGCTAATGCCCTGGCTCATGAAGCCCTATACTGGCGCCCTGGACACAGAAAAAGAACTGTTCAACTACCGGCTGAGCAAGTGCAGAATGGTGGTGGAGTGTGCTTTTGGCCGTCTCAAAGGGAGATGGAGAAGCTTACTCACTCGCTGTGATCTCAGTGAAACCAATATCCCCATCGTTATTGCAGCTTGCTGTGTGCTCCACAATCTGTGTGAGAGCAAGGGGGAGACCTTTATGGCGGGGTGGGAGCTAGAGGCAAATAGCCTGGCTGCTGATTACGTCCAGCCAGACAGCCGGGCCATTAGAAGATCCCAGCGGGACGCCCTGTGCATCCGGGAGGCTTTGAAAGCTAGGTTCCTGAGTGAGCAGGGCAACCAGTGACTTTTCAGTTTGTGGACAGAAAAGCTGAACCTGCCCCCGTTTCTTTACCCAGTTCATTTTGACTATCCTCTCCAGTTACATACCCCCTTCACCCCCTTCCCAAAAAATAAAATCTGTTCTGTTTTGTTAATTAACACCGTTGTCTGTATTGCTGTTTTCGCGGGAATATTTTAAACCGGGGACGCAGACTGTAGCGGGGGGCGGGTTTATTGTTCTGATGCAAATGATGCTTCTAAACTCCCGGAATGACAGGCTCCGCACTGGTGGACTGGTTATTTCAATGGAGCCTGCCAGCACTCCTGGGGGGGACTGTGTGTATGTGTCGGCTATGTGACTTTCTGGCAGGGGGGGTAGGGTTACAGATCCCCTGCTGCGTGGATCTGTGAGCCAGGATAAGGACCGCTGCATAAGATCTGTAACTGCCCTCCCCCGCCACAAAGTCACAGAGCAACCCCCCCCCCCCCAAAACATGAAAAGCACCTCCCAGACTGACCAGGGTAACCAGTGACTGCACTGTGTATGTGTCCTGATGCTGGACCTGACACCGCCTCTGTACCCTGCTAAAGGTCACTGTCCTGTCCAATTACCAAGCCCCTTCCCCCCTCCAGACAGACTCTCCCTCAAAAGAACCTGACTGAAACAGCAATGAACAGAAACAAACATTTTATTGCGAACCAGACATGAAACGTGGGGGGTGAAACTTGGACGGGGGCTTGTGTGATGTGGGTAGGAAAGGACTTATGAAATGTTGGGGAATGTCAGCCTTCTAGTGCTAGAGCAGTCTGCAGGGGTTGACTGAAAGTTTTAACGGCCCTTGCCGCCCCTCCTTCTTTGGACTTTGGGTGAGGGTGGTGTGGGACTTGGTGGCGGGTGAGGGCGGTTACAGATAGACTGCAGCGGGGCTCTGTCCTCCTGCCTCCGGTCTTGCAGAACATCCACAAGGCGCCGGAGCGTGTCCGTTTGCTCCCTCATTAGTCCAAGCAGCTTTTCAGTAGCCTGTTGGTCCTCCTGACGCCACCTCTCCTCCCGTTCCATGACTGCTCGGTGCATTTGTGACAAGTTCTCCCTCCACTGTGTCTGCTGGGCTGCCTGGGCTCGGGAGCATCCCATTAGTTCTGAGAACATGTCTTCACGCGTCTTCTTCTTCCTCCGCCTAATCTGCGCTAGCCTCTGGGAGTGTGCTGACAGGCTGGGTTGGGAGACAGTCGCAGATGTGTCTGTGTGAATTGTAAAAAGGGAGTGAATTCCTGAGACAGATAAATGAAATTGTATACAAAGAACCTAGTCTTTCTCTGTGAACAAGACCATGCACTGCACCTCTCACATGCGCACTCAGGACAAGGTCGAATTTTCGGCCCTCGCCTTCAGTGCCTGTGGACTTGCGGTGGTCTTGGAGTGATCAGAGAACTGTGGCTGGAGACCTCAACTTCTGGAGCGGGCAATAATGGTAAGCCGTAGACTTGTGGCTGCTTAAAACTCCAGCAGTAGCACTGGCCTCCTTTCACATTGAAAGCAATGCCAGTCTCTGCTGCCAGCAATCAGGACAGCATCAACTCTGCCCCTGTCCCAGGGAAAGATCCCTGTATGCTGCCCCTCTCCCTCCACCGCTTGGCTGTAAAGCAGTCCCAATACTAACATTCCCCTCCCTAATTCAAAGCAGGGCGTCATGAGCGACATCACCCTCCTGAGGATCCCGGACAACCAGAAAGAACGCATGCTGCGGGAAAGCATGCAGAAACCGGGGCCGTATGCCGCCATGCTATGTCAGGCCATGATCCCCGAGTACTTGATTGTGGCGTGGAGGGGACATGTCTGCTACCACGGAGGGCCCAGTAAGATCGCCCTACCCCGGAACCTCATAAACAGGCTTGAGATCTAACTCCACGAGACCTACGAGGAGTTCTCCTACGAGGATTTCTCGTCAATCCCCGGCCACATTGACCGGATTTTCGCCTAGGTGCACTGGGACTATGGAGTGGAGCGTCTTGGGCCTCGGAATCATGTAGTAACGGACATTGTGAAATTTTTTTAAAATAATTGGGACTAAATTGAGAAGAGCCTAAGACAGAGAAATCATGAAAACCCATTTGTTACCTTTGTAAATATTCCTGTTTTGTACCTGATTATTTTTTACTAGTTTACAGCACTTTTATAAACATACATTGTTAATAGTATAAATATTCCCGTTCTGTTTTAAATAAATGTTTACATGTTTACAGCACTTACTGCTTGATCCTTCCCCTGATTCTGTGTCCGGGGTAAGGGATGGGGACGGTTGGTACGGGATCTCGGTAAGGGTGATGAAGAGCTCCTGGCTGTCGGGGAAATCAGCGCTGCCAGCGCTGTCGACTGCCTCGTCCTCCTCATCTCCTTCTTCATCTTCCCCGTCCGCTAACATGTCCGACGAGGAACCGGCCGCGGACAATATCCCATCCTCGGAGTCCACGGTCAGGGGTGGGGTAGTGGTGGCGGCCGCTCCCAGGATGGAATGCAGTGCCTCGTAGAAACGGGATGTGTGGGGCTGGGATCCAGATCGTCCGTTAGCCTCTTTGGTTTTTTGGTAGCCTTGTCTCAGCTCCTTGATTTTCACGCGGCACTGCGTTGCATCCCGGCTGTAGCCTCTCTCTGCCATGGCTTTAGAGATCTTCTCGTAGATCTTAGCATTCCTTCTTTTGGAGCGCAGCTCTGAAAGCACGGACTCATCGCCCCACACTGCGATGAGATCCAAGACTTCCCGATCAGTCCATGCTGGGGCCCTCTTTCTATTAGATTGCACGGCCATCTCTGCTGGAGAGCTCTGCATCGTTGCCACTGCTCCTGACCTCACCTCGATGTCCAAACAGGACTGAGATTCAAACTGCCCAGACAGGAAAATGAATTCAAATTTTCCCGGGGGTGTGGCTGGTCAGAGCATCCGAGCTCGGACTGCTGTCCAGAGCGTCAACAGAGTGGTGCACTGTGGGATAGCTCCCGGAGCTATTAGCGTCGATTTCCATCCACACCTAGCCTAATTCGATATGGCCATTTCGAATTTAGCGCTACTCCTCTCGTTGGGGAGGATTACAGAAATCGATTTAAAGAGAGCTCTATGTCGAAATAAATGGCTTCCTGGTGTGGACGGGTGCAGGGTTAATTCGATATAACGGCGCTAAATTCGACATAAAAGCCTAGTGTAGACCAGGCCTCAGATAAGGCGGTGGAGAAACAGGACACGAGACGAGATGTTCTCAGAAATAATGGAATGCACCCGCAATGAAAGAGCTCATTTGAATGAGTGGAAGGACATGGTATCTAAGTACAGGAAAGATGCCAGTGAACGTGAGGTCATGAGGGACGCTCGAGATGAGAGGTGGCAGGCTGCAACGCTGGGGCTGCTGCGTGATCAAACGGACATGCTCCGGCATCTGGTGGAGCTTCAGGAACGGCAGCAGGATAACAGAGTGCCGCTGCAGCCGCTGTATAACCTCCCTCCCCCCTCACCATGTTCCATAGCCTCCTCACCCAGACGTGTAAGAACGTGGGGGGGGAGGCTCCGTGCACCCTCCCAGTCCACCCCAGTGGACAGCCCAACCAAAAGGCTGTCATTATATTGAATTTTTTCACTGGCCTTTTCCTTCCCTCCTATACTCCTCCCAAACTCCACCCGGGCTACCTTGTCGGTTCTTTCCCTATGTTTATAATCAATTAATAAAGAATACATGATTTTTAAACAGTAGTGACTTTATTTCCTTTAAAAGCAAGCTGTGATTTAAGGGGGGAGGGTGGTTTGCTTACAGGGAATGAGTCAATTAAGGGGGCGGGTTTTCAACAAGCAGAACTTTCACACCGTAGCCTGGCCAGTCACAAAACTGGTTTTCAAAACTTCTCTGATGCGCAGCACTTCCTGGTATGATCTTCTAATCGCCCTGGTGTCTGGCTGCGCATAATCAGCAGCCAGGCGATTTGCCCCAGCCTCCCACCCCACCATAAAGGTCTCCCCCTTACTCTCACAGAGATTGTGGAGCACACAGCAAGCAGCAATAACAATGGGGATATTGGTTTGGCTGAGGTCTGACCGAGTCAGTAACAAGCACCAGTGACCTTTTAAACGTCCAAATGCAAATTCTACCACCATTCTGCACTTGCTCAGCCTGTAGTTGAACAGCTCCTGACTCCTGTCCAGGCTGCCTGTGTATGGCTTCATGAGCCATGGCATTAAGGGGTAGGCTGGGTCCCCAAGGATAACTATAGGCATTTCAACATCCCCAACGGTTATTTTCTGGTCTGGGAAGTAAGTCCCTTGCTGCAGCCGTTTAAACAGAGTAGTGTTCCTGAAGACGCGAGCGTCATGAACCCTTCCTGGCCATCCCACGTTGATGTTGGTGAAACGTCCTTTGTGATCTACCAGTGCTTTCAGCACCATTGAAAAGTACCCCTTGCGGTTTATGTACTGGGTACCTTGGTGCTCCGGTGCCAAGATAGGGATATGGGATCCATCTATCACCCCACCACAGTTAGGGAATCCCATTGCAGCAAAGCCATCCACTATGACCTGCACATTTCCCAGAGTCACTACCTTTCGTAGCAGCAGCTCAGCGATTGCTTTGGCTACTTGCATCACAGCAGCCCCCACAGTAGATTTGCCCACTCCAAATTGATTCCCGACTGACCGGTAGCTGTCTGGCGTTGCAAACTTCCACAGGGCTATCGCCACTCGCTTCTCAACTGTGAGGGCTGCTCTCATCTTGGTATTCTGGCGCTTCAGGGCAGGGGATCACAAAGTTCCATGAAAGTGCCCTTACGCATGCGAAAGTTTTGCAGCCACTGGGAATCGTCCCACACCTGCAACACTATGCGGTCCCACCAGTCTGTGCTTGTTTCCCAGGCCCAGAATCGGCGTTCCACGGCTATAACCTGCCCCATTAACAGCATGATCTCCAAAGCGCCGGGGCCTGCGGTTTGATAGAATTCCATGAACATGTCCTCATCATTCTCGCCGCCGCGTTGCCGTAGCCTACTCCTCGCCGCCCGGTTTTTCAGGTTCTGGTTCAGCATAAACTGCACGATAACGCGCGAGGTGTTTACTATGTTCATGACTGCTGTCTTGAGCTGAGCGGGCCCCAGGCTTGCCGTGGTATGGCGTCTGCACTGTTCGCCCAGGAAAAAGGTGTGAAACGGTTGTCTGCCGTTGCTTTCCTGGAGAGAGGGGGAGGATGTACCCAGAACCACCCGAGACAATGTTTTTGGCCCCATCAGGCATTGGGATCTCAACCCAGAATTCCAATGGGCGGAGGAGACTGCGGGAACTATGGGATAGCTATGGGATATCTACCCACAGTGCAACGCTCCAGAAATCATCGCTAGCCCTGGTACATGGACGCACACCACCGAATTAATGTGCTTAGTGTGGCCGCATACATTCGACTTTATACAATCTGTTTCCAAATTTCGAATTCTGTAAATTTGGATTAATCCCGTAGTGTAGACATACCCCAAGGAGCAGCTTACGTGCCAGAGGCTGTGCTCGAACAGCCCAGGAGTGGGGGTTCTCACAGCAGAGATAAGGTAAGCCAGGGTAAGGCTGGCTCCCAGAGTCAAGGATTGGAGTGACCTAGCAGATCACCAGTCCAGATAACACCAGCGGAACGTCACAGCCCCAAAAAAGGATTTAGCTATAGCGTCAGTTTTGGGTCAGTCTTTTGATTTTTGAACTCTCCATCTCCACAGTGTGTGTGTTTGTGTGTGTAAAAAAACTCCACACAGGCCTTTCTTGTCTGTCCACCACCACTTCTTAGGGGCCGAGTTTATTGGCATAAACAAAGCTCCAAAAAGCCAAACCATTGGTTTTACCCCCTGGTCAGGTCGCTCCCAGGCTTTTCCTGTCTGTACTCTCACTAGGGAAACCCCCCGTCCCAGGTCTTTCTGCTGGAAATGGCTCACTCTCAGTAGTCTCCAATTCACCCCACTCCCTGGCCTTGCTGCCTGGGGCCTTTCCTGGTTTGGCAGGTTGCTCCCAGGCCCTACCTAGCTGGAGCCTCAGGTTTCCAGCCTGGTTTCCAAACTCCTGGAATTAGGGTTGTCCCTACAGAAGCCTTTCTTACTTCCTGCCATTTCTGCTTTCCCCTTCACTGCGGCCACCTGCTGCCTTTATAGGGGATTTTCTGATTCAGTTATCAAGGTTGGCTAGCCCCAGGCCCTCTAGCCCTTAAGCAGTGAGTCATCCTATTACAGGGACTGTGAGTATATCAAAACCTGTACAGCAAAGGTTGCTGGTGGAATTATGTGAGCAGCATTGAGGGGTGGTAAAAATGAAAGGGGTGACTGGGTGTAGCTCAACAATGCAGATCTAATGCATCCAAGGGTGCTGAGGGAGTTGGCTGATGTGATTGCAGAGCCATCTGCCATTATCTTTGAAAATTCGTGGTGATCGAGGGAGGTTCCGGATGATTGGAAAAAGGCAAATATACTGCCCATATATAAAAAAGGGAAGAAAGAGAACCCAGGGAACCACAGACCAGTCAGCCTCACTTCAGTCCCTGGCAAAATCATGGAGCAGGTCATCAAGGAATCCATTTTGAAGCACTTGGAGGAGAGGAAGATGATCAGGAACAGTCAACATGGATTCACCAAGGGCAAATCATGCCTGACCAACCTGATTGCCTTCTATGATGAGATAACTGGCTCTGTGGATATGGGGAAAGCGGTGGATGTGATATATCTTGACTTTAGCAAAGCTTTGGATACGGTGTCCCACAGTATTCTTGCCAGCAAGTTAAAGAAGTATGAATTGGTTGAATGGACTATAAGGTGGATAGAAAGCTGGCTAGATTGTCAGGCTCAACAGGTAGTGATCAACAGCTCGATGTCTAGTTGGCAGCCAGTATCAAGTGGAATGCCCCAGGGTCTGGTTCTGTTCGACATATTTATTAATGATCTGGATGATGATGGGATGAATTGCACCCTCAGCAACTTTGCAGATGACACTAAGGTGGGGGGAGAGGTAGATACGCTGGAAGGTAGGGATAGGGTCCAGAGTGACCTGGACAAATTGGAGGATTGGGCCAAAAGAAATCTAATGAGGTTCAACAAGGACAAGTGCAGAGTCCTGCACTTAGGAAGGAAGAATCCCATGCACCGCTACAGGCTGGGGACCAACTGGCTAAGCAGCAGTTCTACAGAAAAGGATCTGGGGATTACAGTGGACGAGAAGCTGGATATGAGTCAGTAGTGTGCCCTTGTTGCCAAGAAGGCCAATGGCATATTGGGCTGTATTAGTAGAAGCACTGCCAGCAGATTGAGGGAAGTGATTATTCCCCTCTATTTGGCACTGGTGAGGCCACACCTGGAGTACTGAGTCCAGTTTTGGTCCCCCCAGTACAGAAGGGACGTGGACAGATTGGAGAGAGTCCAGCGGAGGGCAAGGAAAATGATTAGGGGGCTGGGGCACATGACTTACGAGGGGAGGCTGAGGGAACTGGGATTGTTTAGTCTGCAGAAGAGAAGAGTGAGGGGGGATTTGATAGCAGCCTTCAACTACTTGAAGGGGGGTTCCAAAGAGGATGGAGCCTAGGCTGTTCTCAGTGGTGGCAGATGACAGAATAAGAAGCAATGGTCTCAAGTGGCAGTGGGGGAGGTCTAGGTTGGATTTCACTAGGAGGGTGGTGTGACGAACTGGGACTGTTCTTAATGTGGTCTTTGAATGCTGAGTGGGGAGTGTTGGCTGGGAAGGCAGGGAAGTGTGGCTAGGATGGTCTGCATGTGGGGATGGGAGACTGGCCAAGGGAAGATACCTGAGCATGTAACAAGAGAACCCAGGAAGGGGTTAGAGGCCAGGTGACACCTTTGCCCGGGAAACTGAACAAAGGGTGGGGGGAGAGTTTCAGAGCTGGCTGGTGGAATGGCTGGGAGGCAGACGGGACTCTGACCTCCCAAGGGGGCTGTGGTGCCCTGGGATCCCAAGTTGGACCTAACTGAGGGGGTCCTGTTGCCTGCAAGACCTGTCTTGGACTGTGTTCCTGGCATCTAAATAAACCTTCTGCTTTACTGGCTGGCTGAGAGTCATGGTGAATCGCAGGAAGCCTGGGTGCTGGGCCTTGTGTCCCCCCACACTCCGTGACAACTGGTGGCAGGGGTAGGATCTACTGCACCCCGTGGATGGCGCTTCCTGCAGTAAGTGACTGGGGAGCAGTAAAACGAAGGGGGATCAACGGGGACCAGGTGGGCTGAAGAGTCAGAGAGAGACGGTTTCAGGGGGTGATTAACCCCTGGGAGTGTGTGACCAGAGAGAAGGACTTTTGCAGTAACAGGGTCCCCCGGGGGATCGCAGCGAGTGGTCCCGGGGCGGAGGAGTCTGCAGTTTGACCCTGGCAGAGAGGTGGTGACCTGAAGAAGGGCTGGTACACTAGGGGTCTCCCTGGAACGGTGGAAAGCGAAGAGCACAGACCGGCGAGTGGCCAGTAGGAGGATGTATGCTAAACGCCTTAAGAGCGACCTGGTGGAGCTGTGCAAGCAGAGGGGGCTGCGCATTGGGAGATCCACCAAAGAACAGCTCATTGCCCAGCTGGAGGAGAAGGATCGCTTGGATGAACCAAGCCCTGTCCCTAAGGGAAGCCGCCCGGCGGATGCAGCGTGGGCCCCGGGACCCAACCTGGCTGGGAGGGAGCAGACTGCTGCCGAGGACATCCCGAGACCCTGCCTACCTATGCCTAGGGGAAAGGATGGGGGAAGCCCAGCGAATACCGAGGGCAACCCGACCCCAGCGGCCAGCAGGGGATAGTCCCGGCGGAGCTCCCCGTCCCTGGAACGGATGCGGCTGGAATGTGAATGGGAGATGAGATGGGAAGAGCTTGAGTTAAGGAAGCAAGAACTGAAGCAGGAGTGTGAAGAGAAGGAGAAACAACATCAGCATGAGGAGAAACAGCGTCAGCATGAGCGGGAAGAGAAGGAGAACCAAAGTCAGCATGAGCTGGAACTGGCCAGGCTGAGGAGCAGTGGGGCCACGGCTGCGGTGAGCGAGGGGGGACCCAAG
The DNA here is from genome assembly GCF_002925995.2 of Terrapene triunguis. NCBI lineage: Eukaryota > Metazoa > Chordata > Testudines > Emydidae > Terrapene > Terrapene triunguis. Next base: position 1,729,739 of record NW_020664563.1, on the reverse strand, counting down.
ACTGCAAAGAGCTTTGATAAGTGCTTCCTGGCCCAGCGTAAGGAGGGGGAGGACATGGATACCTTCCTGACGGCCTTTGAGAATACCTGCGAGCTACTCCAGGTTGACCCTGCAGACAGGCTCCAGTTTCTCATCCCCTCACTGGACTCCACAGCCAGGGAGGTGTACAGCCGACTGAAAGGGGCGGAGACAGGGGACTATGAACTGTTCAAAAAGCCCCTGATGTGCGAGTTTGGGCTGACCCCTGAGATGTACCGGAAAAGGTTCCGGAGTCAGCGTAAAACCCGTGAGGTCACATACCTACAACTAGCCAACCAGGCGCAGGGGTATGCCCGTAAGTGGACAGCTGGGGCCCAAACTAAAGAAGACCTGCTTGACCTATTCGTACTGGAGCACGTGTATGAGCAGTGCCCATCCGACCTGAGGCGATGATTGATGGACCAAAAGCCAGAGAATCCGCAGCACGCAGGCCAGCTGGCCGACGAGTTTGTGAACAGTCGGGCAGGGGATAACCGGGAGGAGTCCCAAAGGAACCGTCCCACCACAACGCAGAGCGAGAGTCACCATGGGACCTCCCAGCGGGGAAATATGGAGAACCCCCACCAAAGGGGAACATCATAGAATCATAGAATCATAGAATATCAGGGTTGGAAGGGACCTCAGGAGGTCATCTAGTCCAACCCCCTGCTCAAAGCAGGACCAATTCCCAACTAAATCATCCCAGCCAGGGCTTTGTCAAGCCGGGCCTTAAAAACCTCCAAGGAAGGAGACTCCATCACCTCCCTAGGTAGCGCATTCCAGTGCTTCACCACCCTCCTAGTGAAATAGTGTTTCCTAATATCCAACCTAGACCTCCCCCACTGCAATTTGAGACCATTGCTCCTTGTTCTGTCATCTGCCACCACTGAGAACAGCCGAGTTCCATCCTCTTTGGAACTCCCCTTCAGGTAGTTGAAGGCTGCTATCAAATCCCCCCTCATTCTTCTCTTCTGGAGACTAAACAATCCCAGTTCCCTCAGCCTCTCCTCATAAGTCATGCGCTCCAGACCCCTAATCATTTTTGTTGCCCTCCGCTGGACTCTTTCCAATTTTTCCACATCCTCCTTATAGTGTGGGGCCCAAAACTGGACACAGTACTGCAGATGAGGCCTCACCAATGTCGAATAAAGGGGAACGATCACGTCCCTCGATCTGCTGGCAATGCCCCTACTTATACAGCCCAAAATGCCGTTAGCCTTCTTGGCAACAAGAGCACACTGTTGACTCATATCCAGCTTCTTGTCCACTGTGACCCCTAGGTCCTTTTCTGCAGAACTGCTACCTAGCCATTCGGTCCCTAGTCTGTAGCTGTGCATGGGATTCTTCCGTCCTAAGTGCAGGACTCTGCACTTGTCCTTGTTGAACCTCATCAGGTTTCTTTTGGCCCAATCCTCTAATTTGTCTAGGTCCCTCTGTATCCGATACCTACCCTCTAGTGTATCTACCACGCCTCCTAGTTTAGTGTCATCTGCAAACTTGCTGAGAGTGCAGTCCACTCCATCCTCCAGATCACTAATAAAGATATTAAACAAAACCGGCCCCAGGACCGACCCATCCAGCGTCAGGTCCATCCGACCCACTCAAGGGGACCCACGGGACATGGGCTGCTATCACTGTGGCCAAAGAAGCCACATACAGGCCCAGTGCCTCAGGCTCAGGGACAGACTGGGTGGACCGAACCCACAGAGGGTTGACTGGGTAGAGACCCAGCCGGACGAGGGACAGCATTCCCAGGCAAGGGGGGCTGGCAGCGTACCACCTGCTAAGGAGGGAGGAGAGCTCCAAGCCAGCTCCTCTGGGGTGCTGGGTGCTCCAGACTCAGGGGGTTTGGTTTACACGGTGGGCGCAGGGCTGTCCCTGCGGAGCGAGTACCTTGTTCCCCTGGAGGTGGATGGGAGGAAAGTCAATGGATACTGGGATACGGGCGCAGAGGTCACGCTGGCCCGGCCCGAGGTGGTGGCCCCAGATTGGGTGGTGCCCAACACCTACCTGACTCTGACGGGGGTGGGCAGGACCCCAGTCAAAGTGCCCGTGGCGAGGGTACACCTGAAGTGGGGGGCCAAGGAGGGCCCCAAGGATGTGGGGGTACACCCGTATTTGCCCACTGAGGTGTTGATGGGGGGGACCTGGAGGACTGGCCAAGCAACCCCCAGGGTGCCCTGGTCGTGACCCGTAGCCAGAGCCGGCGAGGGGCACTGCGCCCTGACAACGGGGAGGGTGTCTTGCCCGAGGCACAGGACCCTAACCTGGTGGGGAGGAAACGCCCAGGGACACGGCTCAGGGAGGCTGCGGCTTCAGACCCAGACGGCGAGAGAGAGCAGGTGGCCATCCCTGTCCCAGCTGCTGAGTTCCAGGCCGAGTTGCAGAAAGATCCCTCCTTGCAGAAGATAAGGGACCTGGTGGACCTCAGTGCGGTACAGACCATGGGGAGAGGTGGCCGGAAAAGGTTCCTGTGGGAGAAGGGGTTCCTGTACCGAGAATGGGCTCCCCCAGGGAAAATGGAGTCAGGGGGGATGAGGAGGCAGCTGGTGGTCCCCCAGAAGTATCGCCGCCAGCTGCTGTGCCGGGCCCATGACACCCCCCCTCTCAGGGCACCAGGGAACCTGGCGCACCCAGCAGAGGCTGCTACGAAACTTTTACTGGCCTGGGGTCTTTATTACTGTCCGACAGTACTGCCGATCCTGTGACCCCTGTCAGAGGGGGAGGAAGGCCTGGGACAAGGGGAAAACGGCTTTAGGACCCTTGCCTATCATAGAGGAGCCTTTCCAGAGGGTGGCCAGGGTAAAAAGGGGGGCTCTGAACCAAGAGAGCCTGAAACACAGACCTCCAGACTGGAACGCCGGGAGAAGACCCCAGCCCAGTTAGAACCCCAGGGGTATTGGGGTGGGAAAAGGACACGGGCCGCATAAACCTTCCCACATGCGAACTACGAGTGTCATCGAGCACCCCCAACCTAAGGGGGGGTGTGAAACTGGAAGGGCCTGGTGTAATTCTCACCAAGGAATGGGAGGGATGCGGGGGCATCCATGGGAACGGGGGTAGGTTCGAACTTCCCCAGGTCACTGGCTGAAGTGACCCCGCTCAGTTCAGTCTCGAAGGGGGGAGAGATGTGACGAACTGGGACTGTTCTTAATGTGGTCTTTGAATGCTGAGTGGGGAGTGTTGGCTGGGAAGGCAGGGGAGTGTGGCTAGGATGGTCTGCATGGGGGGATGGGAGACTGGCCGAGGGAAGATACCTGAGCATGTAGCATGAGAACCCAGGAAGGGGTTAGAGACCAGGTGACACCTTTGCCCGGGAAACTGAACAAAGGGTGGGGGGAGAGTTTCAGAGCTGGCTGGTGGAATGGCTGGGAGGCAGACCGAATTCTGACCTCCCAAGGAGGCTGTGGTGCCCTGGGACCCCAAGATGGACCTAACTGAGGGGGTCCTGTTGTCTGTGCCTGCAAGACCTGTCTTGGACTGTGTTCCTGTCGTCTAAATAAACCTTCTGCTTTACTGGCTGGCTGAGAGTCATGGTGAATCGCAGGAAGCCGGGGGTGCCGGGCCTTGTGTCCCCCCACATTCCGTGACAGGTGGTGAAGCACTGGAATGGGTTACCTAGGGAGGTGGTGAAATCTTCATCCTTAGAGGTTTTTAAGGCTCGGCTTGACAAAGCCATGGCTGGGATGATTTAGTTGGTGTTGGTCCTGCTTTGAGCAGGGGATTGGACTAGATGACCTCCTGAGGTCTCTTCCAACCCTAATGATTCTATGATTCTATATAGAAATGGAAGTAGGTGGTGTGACCCCTGTAACAGCCATCGAACCATGCTGGAAAAGGCACCATGTCATCCATGGAAGTGGGCTAAAAAGCCCTGGCAATAGCTGCACATTGACTATGCTGGAAAAAAATTAGCTAATGTACGTAGTTGTGGTTGATGCTCATTTTGGGTGGCCGGTGGTGGGGTACATGACAGCAACCTCTTCACAATGTGCATGCTGCTATGGGTTACCTGAAGAGCTCCTCTCAGATAATGGTCCACAAATTATTTCTGAGGATTTTCAGCTATTTCTATGGCACAATTGTATGAAACACACAAAGTAGGGTTCATATAACCCAGCAGCGAATGGACTGGCAGAGCATTTTGTGCAGACACTGAAACAAGCATTAGAGGAAAATGAAGGGAGATCCTGCCATGCTGCCTTGAAAATTTCCTGTTCACATGTAGAGCTAACTCACAGCCCACCAATCAGAAGATGCCAGTGGAGTTGTTTTTAAGATGTCAGTTACATACTAGATGTGATTTACCGAGGGCACTCGACAAAGGGCAGCAAACAGAAAAACCCACAACATAAACTTCCCAGATTTTTCTGCCTAGGGCAGTCAGTGTTGGTATGAAATTAAGGGGGGATTACAAGGGGAAAAGGTGTGTAAAGCAGATATTGGAACCAGTAGCATATTTGGTAGCGTTAAATGGGGAGTTAATGAAGCGGTCCAGTGATCAGCTGTTCCCAGATAAAAGCGGTTACAGGATGCGGCCCCTAAAGTGAGTAAAGAGGGGTATAGGTTTGTTGGCCAGAGGAGAAGGAGGAAAGGGTGATGCCAGAAGATGGTGGTCAGGAGAGGGAGAGGACTCCTGTGGAGTGAGACAAACAGTATCAATAAGGAACAGGACAAAGGTCAAGGTGTCTCTTTCTTTCCCTGGCAGGTACCACCTGCTACAGCAAAATCACAGACCTTCCTTCAGGCTAAACTTGAGATTTTGTTTTTATTATTTGTGTTTATTAATTAAGGAATTTTCAGGGGAAGAGTGCTGTGTATTGAGGGCTGTGTGGAAATATAAGCTATCATGTTAAGAGTGTGTGTGGAGGTGGGTGAGGGGGGATATTTCTGGTCCTGTTTGCAAGCTAGCAGGATCTGTAGGGAGGGAGGGAAGGAAGAGAGGAGTAGTCAGTTTGCAGCCAGCCAGCCTGCAGTAAAGTGCGGTGAGATGTGCCTTGCTGCTTTCACGAGCAGCCTGCTTTGGCTCTCTCTGCTTTTGGGTTCTTGGTGTGTTATCATTCTGAATTGCAAAAAATAAAGTAGTTTATGATGCAACCTTCCAACAAGAGGATTTAATGTTTTTATCTAATGCCTCTTTATATATGCTGTGAATATAGATTCATAGATTCCAATGCCAGAAGGGACCGTTGTGATCATCTAGTCTAACTTCCACTATAACACAGGCCACAGAACTACACGAAATAATTCCTGTAGCAGATCTTTTAGAAAAACATCCAATCTTGATTTAAAAAGTGTCAGTGACAGATAATTGAGTACGACCCTTGTTGTAAGTTGTTCCAATGGTTAATTACTCTCACTGTTCAAAATGTACACCTTATTTCCAATCTGAATTTGTCTAGTTTCAACTTCCAGCCACTGGATCGTGTTAGACCTTCCTCTGCTAGACTGAAGAGCCCATTATCAAATATTTGCTCCCTATGTCAGTAATTCTAGATTGCGATCTAGTCACCCCTTAACCATCTCTTTGTTAAGCTAAATAGATTGAGCTATTTGGGTCGATCACTATAAGGCAGGTTTTCTAATCCTTTCAACATTCTCGTGGCTCTTCTCTGAATCCTCCCCAAGTTTATCAACATCTTTCTTGAACTGTGGACACCAGAACAGAACCCGGGATTCCAGGAATGGTCACACCAGTGCTAAATATAAGGGTAAAACAACCTCTCTACTCCTACTCAAGATTCCCTTGTTCATGCATCCTAAGATCGCATTAGCTCTATTGGCCACCGCATCAGACCAGGAGCTCATGTTCAGCTGAATAGCCACTACCACCCCCAATTTTTTTTTACAGAGTCACTGCTTCCCAGGATAGAGGCCCCCATCCTGTAAGTATGGCTGACATGCTTTGTTCCTACATGTACACATTTACATTCCACTCTATTAAAATACATGTCATTTGCTTGTGCCCAGCTTACCAAGTGATCCAGATTGCTCTGTATCAGTGATGTATCAGCATTAATGATCTGGAGGATGGCGTGGACTGCACCCTCAGCAAGTTTGGAGATGACATTAAACTGGGAGGAGTGGTAGATATGCTGGAGGGTAAGGATAGGATACAGAGGGACCTAGACAAATTAGAGGATTGGGCCAAAAGAAATCTGATGAGGTTCAACAAGGACAAGTGCAGAGTCCTGCACTTAGAATGGAAGAATCCCATGCACTGCTACAGACTAGGGACCGAATGGCTAGGCAGCAGTTCTGCAGAAAAGGACCTGGGGATTACAGTGGACGAGAAACTGGATATGAGTCAACAGTGTGCCCTTGTTGCCAAGAAGGCTAAAGGCATTTTGGGCTGTATAAGTAGGGGCATTGCCAGCAGATCGAGGGACATGATCATTCCCCTCTATTCGGCATTGGTGAAGCCTCATCTGCAGTACTGTGTCCAGTTTTGGGCCCCACACTATAAGAAGGATGTGGAAAAATTGGAAAGAGTCCAGAGGAGGGCAACAAAAATGATTAGGGGGATGGAGCACATGATTTATGAGGAGAAGCTGAGAAAACTGGGATTATTTAGTCAGCAGAAGAGAAGAATGAGGGGAGATTTGATAGCTACTTTCAACTACCTGAAAGGGGGTTGCAAAGAGGATGGATCTAGACTGTTCTCAGTGGTAGCAGATGACAGAACAAGGAGTAATGGTCTCAAGTTGCAGTGAGGGAGGTGTAGGTTGGATATTAGAAAAAACTTTTTCACTAGGAGGGTGGTGAAGCACTGGAATGGGTTACCTAGGGAGGTGGTGGAATCTGCTTCCTTAGAGGTTTTTAAGGTCAGGCTTGACAAAGCCCTGGCTGGGATGATTTAGTTGGGGATTGGTCCTGCTTTGAGTAGATGACCTCCTGTGGTCCCTTCCAACCCTGATAATCTATTATTCTATGTGTCCTCTTCTCTATTTACTACTTCCCAAATTTTTGTGTCATCTGTAAACTTTATCAGTAATGATTTTATGTTTGCTTCCAGGTCATTAATGAAAATGTTAAATAGTGTAGGGCCAAGAACTGATTCCTGCAGGCCAACACCAGAAACAAACCCTGCCAATGATGATTCCCTGTTTATAGTTACACCTTGCAGAAGTCTAGGTTTATTAAATCAACACTATTACTTTTATCAACCAAACTTGTAATCTCATCAAAAAAGGTACCAAGTTAGTCTGACAGAATCTATTTTTCATAAACCCATGTTGATTTGCATTAATTACATTATCCTCCTTTAATTCTTTATTAATTGAATCTTGTATCAGCTGCTCCATTATCTTGTCTGGGCTCAATGTCAGACTGATAGGCTTATAACTACCCTGGTCATCCCACTTATCCTTTTCAAATACTGGGATAGCATTAACTTACCTCCAGTCTTCTGGAACTTCTCCAGTGTTCCAAGACTTATTGATAATCCACATTAACAATCCAGTGAGCTCCTCAGTCAGCTCTTTTAAATCTCTTGGATGCAAATTATCCACACCCACTGATTTTAAAATGTCTGCTGTTTAACTTCCTCCTCAGATACTAGTGGAGTGGAAATAGTGTTATCATATGACATGACTATATCATCTGTTTTTTCTTCCCAAATACAAAACAGAAATATTTATTGAACACTTCTGCCTTTCTGCATTATTATTGATAATTCTACCATTTACATCTAGTAATGGACCAATATGGGGGAGGGATAGCTCAGGGTTTGAGCATTGGTCTGCTAAACCCAGGGTTGTGAATTCAATCCTTAAGGGGGCCATTTAGGGATTTGGGGCAAAAATCTGTCTGGGGATTGGTCCTGCTTTGAGCAGGGAGTTGGACTAGAGGACCTCCTGAGGTCCCTTCCAACCATGATGTTCTATGATCCTATGAATATTATTGTAAGGAGTCTTTCTGTTCCTAATATACTTCAAAAAACTCCTTTTTATTGTCCTTAACTCTGCTGGCCATAGATTTCTCCTTGTGTCCTTTCCTTCCCTTATCAATTTACTTCTCTTTTCTTCCATTTATAGGATTTATATAGGATTTTTATAGCTGTCTTCAGTTCCCCTCTAAATCAGTTCAGTTTTGTAACCAGTACAATTTCTTTTGTGGGTCAGAAGTAACTCAGACAATTCTTACACTATTGCTTGTAATTCATTAGCATGCTGAATGTCTATTAATGGACCTGCCATACATATTTTAAGGGGGAAGCAATGGCTTGGAGTCAGTTTAAAAGACTTTTATCTCAGCTCTGATGACATACTATCTGCATTTCATACCAGGACATTCAAAAAACTGGACTTTCTTAAATTGTATCAGAGTCATAATCAGTAACAATCAGAAAACACCACCAGCACTCTGACAACACCCACCCCACCCTCTGCCCTGGGGGCTGCAGGGATGGTGGTGGTGAAGCTGGCTGTGCCTGATTTATGCCAGCTGAGGATTCCCCCACTGGTTCAAAGTGCATTCGGAGGTGGGGGGAGCTAGTCAGTTTGATGCCTTTTTGTACTGCCAGGGTGGCACAAAGGGGCATATCAAGGGGACAGAAGCTGGCTCTACATATCCTGAATTGACACTTTGGCTTCCTAAATACCAGAGTGGTATTGATTCTGATTTTTATGGGGGTTAAGAAAGGGGACCCAGTCCCCCCACCCCCTGCCGTGTACTCCTCTGTCAATGGGATTCTTTCCAGTACTGCTAATTTCATTCCTATGCTGCTGTTACCACATCATTGTCAGCAGTGGTTCTTTGCAATTTGATTTCGGCCTAGTTCCAGGTGCTCAGAACTAGCTTCAGTTTGCCTATTGAAAAAAAGTGAGCCAGAAATGGAGAAGAGTTTTGGATTCAGTCCTAGACCCACCAGTTTAAACTCATATGTTGGTTGCATTTAACTGTGGTGAATTGAAAGCTGTCCCAGGCCCTGGTTGATTTAGTTTTGCTTTTAACACTTGGTGAATGTTATTGCATATAAAAATAAATCTACCTGGCAGGAGGGTGGAATAATTCAGGATGAGGCAGCATGTGTGGTTTTCTTCCCTGACTGGCTAGGGGTTTTTCCCATAGGAGGCTCTTTCACCCAGTTCTGGCTTCACACTTAGTAATTAACATTATGGCAGCACCTAGAGAGCTCATGGCCCCATTGTGCTGGGTGCTGCCCAAACTTAGAATTAGAGACAGTCCCTGCCCAAGACAGCTTACCGTCTGAATGAACTTTAAATGTAAACTTTGTAATGAATGTATTCAATATGACAACCATAAATTGTTACATATAATAACCATTAACATTTAAAACTTTAAGTTTAGCCTTATAAATCCCATTTCTAAATTGCAGAATCGGGAGCCCTTTGACTGTCTGTCTGACACAGTCATTCAGAAAAGGTTACTGTGGCCTGGCTACTGAGGCTTCATTTCAGCATTCAAATGCTGTGGCCCCTCCGCTGTGGCATGGCAGTTTCTAGCGCACTCTAGTCCAGCCAGGCTGCTGAGCTGGGACCAGATCTTGGCACTGATGACTCCACCTATCCCATGCTTTCTCCAGGGATTGAAATTAGGGGAGGGGTTCAAAAATAGAGGACTGATGAGGGGTGAGACTGTTAGGGAGAAGGTAGGCTGTAGGGCACCATAGTAAAAACTGAAAAATGTTTCACTACCATTTTATTAGATTTAACTCATGTTTTTAAATCATCACGCAAATTAAAGTTGCCTACTCAAGCCTTCTATGAAGCACTACATCTACATCTTTCTTGATGTAATTTTGCACAACTCTGTTAATGAACTTCTCGAAAGCAGTGCATTCATTTTTGGTGGCTTCTCATGTGTCCAGTCCTTCTAGTCCTTCATGATATGCTCATGATCATGCAGAAGACGACTTCTTTCAGAACATAAAATTCTATTCAATAAGGAAAAAGAATGCTTAACTGTAGCTGTAGTGACTGAGAGTAACAAGAGATGAATTCCTACTTCTTTTATCCCAGGAAACATAGCACAAAAATTAAGTTGAACCACTAGTGATGATAAAGAAGAAGTTGAAATCTTCATTCGTTCATCGTATGATATTCCACTCTGTGTTCACATTCTCTATTCTGTCCTGATCACATGGCAATTCCATTGCTCGTAGTGCCTCACTCCACTCAATTGTTGGTGTTTTATAAGACAGGCATCTGTAAAAGCTACATAGAGACTGAGTAGAATCCAGAAGTTTCTGTTGTAGAGATGTAAGAATCAAGTCTGTGTACTTTACTTTTTCAGCTGGCTTAACAAACACTTCTTGTCCTCTTCATTTAAGGAGTTAATATAAGTGCCTTAATTAGTCAACTTCTGAACTGAAGTCTTTGCTTCTTCCAGTATGTTTTCAATGGATATCTCTCTGATTGATCCAAGGGTAGCTTCCATTGCTGGACAGAGATCTTGATGCTTGGATGACATTGTTTAATGACCCATGTGGTTTCAACAGTAGACTTACAAGAGAGAATGGCGATTGTCTTCTCTGAACTTAGTAGCAAAAGTAGTCCACCAGCCTCACTACTTAGATCTGTCCCATCTTGGTAGATACTTTCCAAAGTCAATAATAATGTTTGCAGTAATTTTAAAACAGCCAAGGATTGCTCATGAGAAAGTCAGCAGATTTTCCAGGTTGGACTAATTTGAACTTCAGTCCCATTTTCCAAGATGTTCAGTCCTTTTGGACTCTTGCTGAAAAAAAGTATAATGAAGACATTAAATGTATAGCTTTTTAAATGCCTTTTGAAGATTCTGCAGCTCGTACTAGTACTAGTTGGAGTAGATGGCCTCTGCAGTGTGTATAGGAGAGATTAGGGTTACACTTTTCTCTAAGCAAAGTTTGTACTCCACTATGTCTTCCAGAGAAGTTTGTAGCTCCATCAACAGCATAAGCAGCCATCTCTTTGGGGTTCAATTTACAAGCATTTAACTCTTCTAAGATGTGGGTTGAACATCTAGAAATTCATCTACTGGCTACCACTGATATCAAGATAGCGTACGCAGTGACTTAATACTTGACACCCATTTTCATTGGTGCATTCGTCGGCCATGTATGCATGTTTCCTGAATAGGGTGAGAGAGTTCTTCACTTTTTCAACTGCTGAGTCTTTCGCTGTTGCACCTAATGCTTCTAGCCAGTCAGTTGAGTTTCTTGCAGAAAGATAGTGAGCATTTGCTGGTCTTGGTCTGAACCAGTGTCCAACTTCAGGATTAACAAATGACAATGCACTTAACATTGGCCTCCAGTTTGTAGTGTGTGGTATCTCTTGCTTAAAGAGAAAGTATGATGTGACAGCATATATTTTTTTAATAAACTGTGTTGTGTCTCTAGCATTTTTAACAACCTCATTAAGTACTTCTAAAATTGGCTTTGAGAGTGACTGGCTTATAAGGCTTTCTGCATGTTGATGCAGTCCAGAGGATTAGTGTTTTGCAGCCTTTTCACATAGTTTGTCAGCACTGGCTTTGCTGATCACTCTGGCAAACCAAGCTCCTCCACTTTTACTATATAAATCCATGGTATGCTCACATCTTGAATACTACATGCAGTACTGGTCACCCCATCTCAAAAAAGATATATTGGAGCTGGAAAAGGTACAGAGAAGGGCAACTAAAATGATTAGGGGTATGGAGCAGCATCCATATGAGGAGAGATTAAAAAGACTGGGAATTTTCAGCTTGGAAAAGAGATGACTAAGAGGGGATATGATAGCGGTCTATAAAATCTTAACTGGTGTGGAGAAAGTGAATAAGCTCCTTCACATAATACAAGAACTAGGGGTCATCCAATGAAATTAATAGGCAGCAGGTTTAAAACAAACAAAAGGAAGTACCTCTTCACACAACACACAGTCAACCTGTGGAACTTTTTGCCAGAGGATGTTGTGAAGGCCAAAACTATAACAGGGTTAGATAAGTTCATGGAGGATAGGTCCATCAATGGCTACTAGCCAGGATAGACAGGGATGCAACAGCATGCTCTGAGAGCCTCTATTTGCTGGAAGCTGGGAGTGGACACAGGGGATGGATCACTCAATAATTGCCTCGTTCTGTTAATTCCCTTTGAAGCACCTGGCATTGGCCACTATCGGAAGACAGAGTACTGGGCTAGATGGACCATTGGTCTGACCCAATAGGGCCATTCTTATGTTGTTATGTAAAAAATGAATTATAATATAATAAAAAATGTTTAGTACAGAAACTCCCCAAAATAATGACCTCCCGAAATAGCAAAAATGTGAGATAATGACCTTGGTAAATAAAATCTTGGCCTACTAGGAAATGTATATTTATAGCAGTTTCTCAGTCACAAATCTAGCATTCTGGAGCAAAGTCACTAAAACACAGTCCAACAAACAAATGTTCCTTTAACGTGTCCCTCCCTTCTCCCTCTACTGCACCCCACTCATAGCTGTTGTCTTTGGTCAGTGAAGACCCAGAGGTGCTTTCGCATGAGTTCATCTCTCACCCTGGGAGGGTGTGGGGGAGAAGGCACCTTGCTCCTTCCTCCAGCTGCTCACCACCAGGGTAGCCATGTTGGTGTCACTAGGCATAGCTACCAGGTAACTCAGGGGAGTAGAAGGCCAAAAGAGCCGATGAAGCTCTTCTGCTCTGGGTCTGTGAGCCACAGTGACTCCATTTTGTGAACTCTCACCTACTTCTATGCTAACTGCTTACATGTTGAAGCAGAAATGTAAAGGTCAGCTTTTCTCTAGCATACAGCTGCTGTTTTGCTCAGACTGTTGTAAACAGGCCCTGCAAGGCCAAAAGATAAGCAGACGAATGGGAATTTTTCTAATTGTAACTGCTACAGGAGGGAGGGGTGGGAGGGGTAAGAGGGAGTAACAGACAAAGGCTTGCACAGAAACAGCTTGGATTATAAAAGGGAAAATTTTATTTGTATGTGCTGCACTGGATTTGAGACATGCTGGTCTCCTAGTGCCATTTCAGAGCTCTGAAATAAACTTGGCTTGCTTTCTCCCCTCGGTGTCTTTATTGGTGCCAAACACACCGGGCGACAAACCCTGTTTGCCATCTCGGGCCCAGTTCTGGGCAGGCAACAGCCAGATAGCCAGTGTGAAAAATTGGGATGGGGGGGCAATGATAATAGGCACCTATATAAGGCAAAGCCCCAAATATCAGGACTGTCCCTATAAAATCGTGACATCTGGTCACCCTACTCGCCACTCGCTCCAGCCGCTCACTCTGACCACTGTTGTTAGTCGCACCACCATTCACTCCACCACTTCATCACCCATGGCCCTGCATGGTCACCTTCTGCTGCCACCTGCCACTGTGACCTCTGTGAGTCGGTCTCTTGAGGTTCCATCCAGCTCCCAGTGATTTCGGCTTTCAGTGGGAGAACCTCACAGCGAGTGCAGGCTGGGCTGTCTTTTCCACAGAAACGCTGTCCTGCAGCAGGTCTAAGCACTTAGACCTGATTATCAGTGATTTCAGCACAATTGAGCCAATGTGATCATGTGTCAGACTGCACACATGCAAAGTTGAACAAGAGTATCAGAGTGCACGTGTCAGTTAAAATATGTGTGTCAAACTGCATGTGTCAGATTACATGCACATGTCAGGTTGCAAATATGTATATTTGAAACACGTATCAGACTGCACACATGTTCATATGAACACACATCAGATTACCCATATGGGCCACATTGCACATACATGTGCATATCACGCTGAATGTCAGTTTGTACATCTGTATGTGTCATTTTTAATGTCTGTCAGTTTGTACACACCATTTGAACACATGTAACTATCCAAACATGAGTGTCAGATTGCATATTTGTATCAGTTTAAACACTTGTAGGTGTGTAAATTTGAACAAATGTCAGTTTGCGCACACGTGACATTTTGAACATCTCAGTTTTGCATATGTATGCTTATTATTTTAACTCCCTTCTGTATCCAAACATACCATTCAGATTGCATGTGTGTATGCATGTCAGTTTAAACTTATCAATTTGAATTTGCATGTGTGTGTCAGTTTACACATGTACATATGCCAGTTGGAACCTTTGTATGCATATGACTTTTTACATCTTGTTAGTTTGCACACAAATACATGTGTGAATTTGAACACATGTGCAGATTCCATACATGTCATTTGTATATGCCCATGTTTGTCAGTTAACACAGATGTCAGTTTGCACAAGTGTACGTAGAGTGAGCAGCTGGCTAGCCCATCTAGTGAGGGAGAGGGATAGAATGGCAACCAGCCCCAGCCAGGGATCGGTGAGGGTACATGGAGAACCAGGTGAGCATGCAGGGATTGGTGTGTGTATGTCAGGTTGAATTTTTACCCAGAGATGATCTCTCACACAGTGGGGCAGGCAGCTTCCCCTTACAGGTTTAAGAAATCACAAGGCAGGTAGAAAAGCAAATGGTTCCTTTTTAGTGTTAATCTCATGAGTGGTTTTAGGGTCTCACTTGTCCCTTTCATTTTTAATGCTTGGTAGGCAGTCTGGGGTACCTCATGCTCATGCAGGGGCAGGGGGGCAGCTCTCACTACCCCTTCCTTCATTACATAAGCATGTAGTCCAAGTCACAACATACTCCATTAGTGCCCCACACCGTAACACACCTGTGAAAGGCTCATGACTTTCCCCTGACAGTAACAACTCCAGTCTTCCTCCCCGCTCATACCTCCTGCTGCCACCTCTCACCAGCTCATCCCTCCTCCTAGTTGCGGTACTGATCCTTCCCCTCCCTATTAGCCTTTTCCTCTCCTTTCCAGAGAAAGGTAGTTCCATTGTTCCTTCTTGCTGACTGTCAGGACAAGGGCTAATAAAGGGCAATTACTGCGTTCATTATGCTTGCAAAATGAGAACGTTATGACAAGTTCACAACTCTGCAAATTACTAGTTTATTTTATCTGTGGACCATTTGGAAACATCAGCTGTAATTACCAGGTTCTCTGAAATATACACAAGGAGGTGGCATTTGAATGGCTATACCAAAGCGCCTTGCTCCAGTTTGTATTAGTAGCAGAAACTATCCTTAGAGCTGCAAAACACTCTCCCATACAACCTCCCTTTGCAGACGCTCGCAGCTTTTGCAAACATTTTCCTTTTTGGAATGAAATTGTCCATGTCCATTGTCTCATTCCATGTCAAAGGAGAATTTATTTTGCAAAAATGTGAGGACAATCACTCCAGTCCTTTTGGCACTATGTCATTAAACTAGTTTTCACTAGCAGGTGTTATTTTTACAGCGACAAGTCAAAAACAGCTCAATTACAGTTGACTTGCCTATAAATAGCCCTTAATGAGCAGTAGTATCTCTGCTAGGTTCACCAGAAAAACAAAACTAAAATAGATAAGTAATTTTTCAGTCACTTCTGACATACCCAATGGGGATGCTAAAATCTTTGCAGAGCCTAACACAAAATGCCCACTTTGTAACACCATATTATGTATTATACCTGGGCCAGAACCCCTTTGTGCCAGGTGCTGTGCGAACACAGAACAAAACAATTGTCTGTGCCCCAAAGAACATGAAATCTAGGCTTGTTGTCACTGCAAAGTTAGCTGGAGTTATCACTAGAGGGTTGCCCCTACCTCGCGTCCTGTGCATATACACACAAAAACACCCTTGTGTATGATGGTACTTTTAACTTGGCTGCCCAGCAAGGGGGTAAAGGCTAAAGCTCAAGTTAGCACAACTCATCAGCTGCTAACGTGACCGACCTGTAGTATGGATATAGGCTAGTGCCACTCAAGTGAGCTCTGTGGGAAACTGCTAGCAGGCAAAGGTCAGCAGCAGGAGAAGGAATTTGCCCTTCCGCAGCACCATTCCCCCAATCAGGTGTGAACACCAAATGCTAACTGGGAGCCCTTCCAGAGTGACACCACTAACCAACCAGGGGCTGTTTACACCTTTTTTCTGTAAGCTAAACATGCAATTGGAATACCACAAATTACCCCTTCTTTAAAGGTGGCCCCCCAACACGAGATGCTGCGTGTGAGACTGGTGTGCCTAACTCAGCACAGCTTTTGGGTGGTTTTCCCCTTTAAGGCAGCCTCTCCCCACACCCCCCAGCAGCAACCAGACCACTAAACCATGTGGCTCCAGGCTATGGAGCCTTTCTGACAGCTTTGGGCAGAGGGGACCCAGGGTGACAACATATTGTAACCAACCTCCTGCAGGGTGTGAGCACCTTGAGCCCCTCCGTTGACTGGCAGCTGCTGCATGCGCTCTGAGCTCGGAGACCAGCACTCCCAGCACGGGGCTCTACAGGCTCCAGCACTCCCTGGGGTGTTGGCACATTCCCAGTAACAGAGGGCCCCTTGTGGGCTCTACTGGCACCAGGGGGCTACTACTCCCGAAATAGATTTTTAATGGTTCCCAGTGTTTAGATCACCAGTGAAAAAGGTCCACAGTAATTATTTTGCATGCACAGCAGTTTATTTAAGAAGGAATTACACAAGCAGTAAAGGTTACATTAAGCATATAACTTCTATGTTAGACATTTAAGAACTATACATTAAGAGCTATACATTTTTCTTAGTGAGCCCTTTTTTTTCTTCTTCTTACAAACATACACAAACAGGCCCTGTGCTAGCCTTACACAGTTCCTGCTTGCAAACAGGTGGTTACCAATTCTATGGATGACTTCTTTTCTCCAGGTCTGGTCTTCTCAGCCCTCTGGTCTGTTTTGGATTTCCTCAAGGCAAGGCCTTAGCTGCCTGGAAACCCCTCTGGTTACAGTCCTACTCGAGTCCACGGAGCAGAGTTTTGGCTACTCTGTCTAGCAGCCTTTTTAAACATCAATTAAGGAATCCCCTTCTCTCTCCAGTAATTTACTTTGCTTGATTCCTATACTCTTTTTCCTCAAAGGAGTCACATGTTTTAAAAGCATGACCAGTGAGTATGTGATTATTAATTTGATCGGATTAGTATTTTAGAAGGCGCTTGGGGGGAGGGGAGATAAAGATTACTTCATATTTACTTACTCATCAAACATTCACTCTGGCTCTCTGCGTGGTATTCTTGCTGTAGGGTTACTATAACCAGGTTGACCTGTGCGTCATGCCGGAACTTTATGCATGTGCTATTTACTTTTACATGGGCCCATATTTGCTGACCAATAGGTTCAATATCGATTGCACACACAGGCTTTGCCAGTCCTTTATCAAATCTGCTTCTGCTTAAAGGGACCCTGCTCCCAGGATCCTCTGCAGTTCTTCAGCCATGTTCAAGTCATGTCAAGTTATGCTTACATCATTAATTCAGCACGGCCACAACAATTTGGCACCATCCCAACAGTACCCCATTAAATATTCAATTACCAAAGATAATTGTAATATCGCATCAATCATACCCCCAAATTGTACACTAACTATTAGATCATGTCTCCTTTTTTGGTTTTTATAAAACGTAAAGCATTATTTTATGATTATTAGTTGCATAATTTAACAACTTAATTTTATAAGTTTTTTGCAAAGCTTGTTTTTTTTTATATTGCTTACACATTTGATATTTACAACAGAAACATACAAGGAATAATACATCAGTTTTAGAAATTTAAAATAACATTGTCCATTTAACTTTATTTTATGTTGTTACTTGACAGACAACATTGTACCAAGCACACATTTGAGATTTTATTTTTTTACAGCTTTTTAAATAATTTTATACTTTTGAGCAAGCATACCTTTTATAGATATTATTAATTTAGTTGACCGTTTTATTTGGTCCGGTGTGCCTTGATTAGTTTGTATTTTTATATTTTAATTTGTATTATTTTACTTGATTTTTTTTTAAATTTGGCTATGTTAATTTAGGGTGAGTTATAAAGGTTTTAGTTATTTGAGGGTGCCATTGATGTCGTTTGTACTGGAAATGAGTTATATTTTTATGAGTACACCATATTTTTTGGTTTATAAACCAAATTTGGTTGTTTATTGTTACATTACCCTTTTTTATGCTAATATATATTTTGGTTTATTTTATATAATTTTTACCAACCATTTCTTACTGTAAATTTATGGTGAGATTACCTTTTTTTATTTTAAATTTTAATTCTTTTATTAACCAAGATACTCCATTTTTATTGGGCTTTTAGTATTTGCTTTTATTTTAGTTTAGGTATTTACCATAATTTATTTTTTTTGGTACTATTTTATAGTACCCTGTTTTATTTTTTTAGGCCTTGGTATATATTACCGGATACACTTTCGGTGCCTTTTTTTGGCTATTTTATTGTAAAAGACAAGAGTGCACTTGCATATGGTACGCGTATGCACTTTCACCTTCCAGGTATTTTGGAATGATTGATTAATGTAAGAGTAGTAACTTAATGCCCAGTTAAGACTTTGGGGCCAAGGAGGTTTTTTTGGCTTTGTTTTAAGACTTTTTTTTATTGTTTTTTTAAGATTTTGGGGCTTTTATACAAACTTTTTTTAGGATAATTTTGAGCTAATAGTTTTTATTTGTTTAATATATTTAAAACACTTTTTTAAACAATTTACTTAATTTTATTACAGAATATGTTATTTTTTTATTTATTATTTTTTGTTTTTTAATATGTGCTGACTGCATTAGTTGCTTTAAAGTCTCTCTCATTCTTTCCCTTAGGGTAGAGTGGCTCCATGTGTTTCCCAATCCCATCCAGTGTTTAGTGTTTTTTATATGGTTGGGTTTTTTTGGCATTCCTGACATTATATTGTGCAATCCATTTAGAACAGTTACGCTAATGGGTGTTAATCATCCATTTTTTAGGGAATACGTTTATAAAAACTTTAAATTTGGACCCATTATATATGTATTTGCATCCCTGGTTACGGTCTGGAATTAACCATTTTATATGTTCAGGGGAACAATTGGTTATATTACAATGTTTCTAGGTTACTTTGGTTATATTAACCCATAACCTTTTTTACATTGTATACTTCCTATATATGAGGTATGGCATTTTAAAGCACATTGATGTTTTTTAGGACATTTTTGTTTAGATACTTGCTTCCTTTTCTGTCCCTACTTCCCTTGCCCGAAATAAGCAAACAGAAAATAACAAACCAGTAACCACTTTGTCTGTTCTCCAGCCACCACACTTAAAACTCACTTACAATCACTACCAGTATCTCAAAGCAATCAGCTGTGCACAGATCCTGTTCGACTATGCCACTGTGACGGTTTAGATCACAGAACCCCCCTTGGGCGCTGCCACCTGATGTGTCAAGACTACTTCTGCCCCTGCTTTCCCTGCCAGATCGGGACCCCAGCACCCTGTCTTGCTGAGCCAGACACGCCCATCTGCTCCAACACAGACCCAGGGTCTGAATTACTTTCCCCACAGCTGCAGACTTAACTGAAAGCAGCTAACAGAAGTGTTCTTATCTTTAACACTCAGATGCCCAACTCCCAATGGGGTCTAAAACCCAAATAAATTCGTTTTACCCTGTATAAAGCTTATACAGGGTAAACTCATAAATTGTTCGCCCTCTATAACACTGATAGAGAGATATGCACAGCTGTATGCCCCCCGCCCAGGTATTAATACATACTCTGGGTTAATTAATAAGTAAAAAGTGATTTTATTAAATACAGAAAGTAGGATTTCATAGAATCATAGATTATTAGGGTTGGAAGGGACCTCAGGAGATCATCTAGTCCAACCCCCTGCGCAAAGCAGGATCAATCCCCAAATAAATCCCCAAATGGCCCCCTCAAGGATTGAACTCACAACCCTGGGTTTAGCAGGCCAACGCTCAAACCACTGAGCTATCCCTCCCCCCAAGTGGTTTAAGTGGTTCCAAGTAGTAACAGACAGAACAAAGTGAATTACTAAGTCAAATAAATTAAAACACGCAAATCTATGTCTAATACAGTAAGAAACTGAATACAGATAAGATCCTCACCAGTTCCAGAATGCTTCCTTTTACAGATTAATCTCCTTTTAGTCTGGGTCCAGCAATCACTCACACCCCTTGCAGTCACTGTCCTTTGTTCCAGTTTCTCTCAGGTATCTTTGAAGGTGGAGAGGCTCTCTCTTTAGCCAGCTGAAGACAAAATGGAGGGGTCTCCCCTGGGCTTAAATAGACTTTCTCTTGTGGGTGGAGACCCGCTCCTCTCTCCTATGCAAAGTCCAGCTACAAAATGGAGTTTTGAAGTCACCTGGGCAAGTCACATGTCCATGCATGACTGAGTTCCTTACCAGAAAAGCCACATTCCTGGGAAAGCTGTGTCCAGTTTTGGGCCCCACACTACAAGAAGGATGTGGAAAAATTGGAAAGAGTCCAGCAGAGGGCAACAAAAATAATTAGGGGTCTGGAGCACATGACTTATGAGGAAAGGCTGAGGGAACTGGGATTGTTTAGTCTCCAGAAGAGAAGAATGAGAGGGGATTTGATAGCTGCTTTCAACTACCTGAGGGGGGGTTCCAAAGAGGATGGAGCTCGGCTGTTCTCAGTGGTGGCAGATGACAGAACAAGGAGCAATGGTCTCAAGTTGCAGTGCGGGAGGTCTAGGTTGGATATTAGGAAAAACTTTTTCACTAGGAGGGTGGTGAAGCACTGGAATGCATTACCTAGGGAGGTGGTGGAGTCTCCTTCTTTGGAGGTTTTTAAGGCCCGGCTTGACAAAGCCCTGGCTGGGATGATTTAGTTGGGAATTGGTCCTGCTTTGAGCAGGGAGTTGGACTAGATGACCTCCTGAGGTCCCTTCCAACCCTGATATTCTATGATTCTATGATTCTATGTGGATTGGTGTCTCCAAGTTCATTGTTGGCTTAAGTGTTTCTTGATTGGGCACTTACTGAGAATAGTCTTTTCTCAGGAAGCTGACCAACTGCTTCACTACAGCCTACTTAGAATCAAACAAGTATGCAGCCAATATTCATAACTTTGAATACAAAAATGATACATGCATACAAATAGGATTAATAGATTCAGTAGATCATGACATTAACAGAGATATGTCACATGGCATATGTAGCATAAAACACATTCTAGTTATGTTATATATATATATATACATACAAGTGTAGGGGACAATTTCCTGTTGCAAGTGCTGGAGGAACCAAGTAGGGGCAGAGCTTTTCTTGACCTGCTGCTCACGAACCGGGAAGAATTAGTAGGGGAAGCAAAAGTGGATGGGAACCTGGGAGGCAGTGACCATGAAATGGTCGAGTTCAGGATCCTGACACAAGGAAGAAAGGAGAGCAGCAGTATACGGACCCTGGACTTCAGAAAAGCTGACTTTGACTCCCTCAGGGAACGGATGGGCAGGATCCCCTGGGAGAATAACATGAGGGGGAAAGGAGTCCAGGAGAGCTGGCTGTATTTTAAAGAATCCTTATTGAGGTTGCAAGAACAAACCATCCGGATGTGTAGAAAGAATAGTAAATATGGCAGGCGACCAGTTTGGCTTAACAGTGAAATCCTTGCTGATCTTAAACACAAAAAAGAAGCTTACAAGAAGTGGAAGATTGGACAAATGACCAGGGAGGAGTATAAAAATATTGCTCAGGCATGCAGGAGTGAAATCAGGAAGTCCAAATCACACTTGGAATTGCAGCTAGCAAGAGATGTTAAGAGTAACAAGAAGGGTTTCTTCAGGTATGTTAGCAACAAGAAGAAAGTCAAGGAAAGTGTGGGCCCCTTACTGAATGAGGGAGGCAACCTAGTGACAGAGGATGTGGAAAAAGCTAATGTACTCAATGCTTTTTTTGCCTCTGTCTTCACGAAAAAGGTCAGCTCCCAGACTGCTGCACTGGGCAGCACAGCATGGGGAGGAGGTGACCAGCCCTCTGTGGAGAAAGAAGTGGTTCGGGACTATTTAGAAAAGCTGGATGAGCACAAATCCATGGGGCCGGATGCACTGCATCCAAGGGTGCTAAAGGAGTTGGCGGATGTGATTGCAGAGCCATTGGCCATTATCTTTGAAAACTCATGGCGATCGGGGGAGGTCCCGGGTGACTGGAAAAAGGCCAATGTACTGCCCATCTTTTAAAAAGGGAAGAAGGAAGATCTAGGGAACTACAAGCCAGTCAGCCTTACCTCAGTCCCTGGAAAAATCATGGAGCAGGTCCTCAAGGAATCAATTCTGAAGCACTTAGAGGAGAGGAAAGTGATCAGGAACAGTCAGCATGGATTCACTAAGGGCAAGTCATGCCTGATTAACCTAATTGCCTTCTATGACGAGATAACTGGCTCTGTGGATGAGGGGAAAGCAGTGGACGTGTTATTCCTTGACTTTAGCAAAGCTTTTGATATGGTCTCCCACAGTATTCTTGCCGGCAAGTTAAAGAAGTATGGGTTGGATGAATGGACTATAAGGTGGATAGAAAGCTGGCTAGATCGTCGGGCTCAATGGGTAGTGATGAATGGCTCCATGTCTAGTTGGCAGCCGGTTTCAAGCGGAGTGCCCCAAGGGTCGGTCCTGGGGCCAGTTTTGTTCAATATCTTCATTAATGATCTGGAGGATGGCGTGGACTGCACTCTCAGCAAGTTTGCAGATGACACTAAACTGGGAGAAGTGGTAGATACACTGGAGGGTAGGGATAGGATACAGAGGTGCCTAGACAAATTAGAGGATTGGACCAAAAGAAACCTGATGAGGTTCAACAAGGACAAGTGCAGAGTCCTGCACTTAGGACGGAAGAATCCCATGCACTGCTACAGACTAGGGACCGAATGGCTAGGCAGCAGTTCTGCAGAAAATGACCTAGAGGTTACAGTGGACGAGAAGTTGGATATGAGTCAATAGTGTGCCCCTGTTGCCAAGAATGCTGAGGGCATTTTGGGCTGTATAAGTAGGGGCATTGCCAGCAGATCAAGGGACGTGAATTTCCCCTCTATTTGACATTGGTGAGACCTCATCTGGAGTACTGTGTCCAGTTTTAGGCCCCACACTATAAGAAGGATGTGGAAAAATTGGAAAGAGTCCAGCGGAGGGCAACAAAAATGATTAGGGGTCTGGAGCACATGACTTATGAGGAGAGGCTGAGGGAACTGGGATTGTTTAGTCTGCAGAAGAGAAGAATGAGGGAGGATTTGATAGCTGGTTTCAACTACCTGAAAGGGGGTTGCAAAGAGGATGGATCTAGACTGTTCTCAGTGGTACCAGATGACAGAACAAGGAGTAATGGTCTCAAGTTGCAGTGGGGGAGGTTTAGGTTGGATATTAGGAAAAACATTTTCACTAGGAGGGTGGTGAAGCACTGGAATGGGTTACCTAGGGAGGTGGTGGAATCTCCTTCCTTAGAGGTTTTTAAGGTCAGGCTTGACAAAGCCCTGGCTGGGATGATTTAGTTGGGGATTAGTCCTGCTTTGAGCAGGGGGTTGGACTAGATGGCCTCCTGAGGTCCCTTCCAACCCTGATATTCTGTGATTCTATGATTCATAAGCATATTTCCATAAAGGTTTATGGGTGGCACCGTCACAACTTCCCAGTCCTCAAATCAGTGTTATGGCAATGTTTTTTAACCATTATTTATTTATTTATATTTGAATACAGATTTTTTGCCATACTCTAATGAACATGTGGTTTAAGTACACCGATGACATTTTCATTGACATATGTTTATATTTTTAGTGATGTTATACAATTTTACAGTTGCTTTTATATTTATGGCAGGAATTTCAGTCCCATTTCTACACCTAGCTCCTTGAATTATATGGTACATTCTTGGGGTGCTTTGGTTTGAAGGACCTTTTCTTGGGGTACATCTGGTTCTAGTATCGATAATTTGGGATTCGTGAATTCCTGACTTATGTATACAGTTAGTTACACTTGAGGTTTATACACATTATACACATTTACTATTTGGATTATATTTTTATTTAACTACCAAAGTGTGTTTTTTTGATGTTTTTGCTAGCCTTTTGTTAATACTTTAGAGTTTAACCCTTGTATTTATACGGACAAACATACTTTATTTGTTACATTAAAGGTTTATATTTTTTGAATTTTTTTTTTTTTGCCCCAGAGGGATTAACAGATTTTGTTACCATACAGTGCCAAATTTCTCCATCTCCCACATTAAGTTCTTTTTTATTATTATTATAGCCTTTACCAGGTTTGATTACTTTTTTTAGTTTTTGAACCAAGTAATTAGCTGCTTGGATAAAAAGTTTTGTGTTCTTTTTCTTTAATTTTGGGATGATAAGCATTGTTGAAACAACCTTTGGACAATGCTACAGAGGACGGATATGACCCGTTATTTATAGTAAGGTTCATGCCAGTTGGAACTTTGCCTAAATCTATATTGTCCTCAGCAGTTAGGGATCATCTTCGAATTCCCCTTCTTGCTTTTTTAGTTGGTGGAGATGTTGTTATAAATCTGCGTTCTATAAAAGGTGAAATTAAAGTGAATGGGCGTTTATATTGGAATTTCCATTTTATACTTTTATACAGATACTCTTCTGGTTTTACAAACACTGCTTAAAATTTTTTAAGCACTTTTAATTAAGTTGGAGACCATTTTTACAAGGACTTTTTCCTGGTCGGGGGGTAGGTTTGCCTACAGGACCTTTACTTTATAGTTTCATGACATTTTAGTCCCAAGTTATACATTTTTTGTTTTGCTTTAATTACCTTTTTACGAGGGGTGACTATAACACTTAGTTCTATTTTTTGCTCCTTTACCCATTCAAGATTAGTACCCCCAATTCAAAGGAGAAAATTCATACGTATCCTTGGTATAAGCCCCCATTGCTATTGAAATTGCTTGATCTCACAGTTTTTGGTTGCCTCTCCCATGGGACAGATAGATGTTGATCCAGTAGCCACATGGTAGACAAACCCATAGATAACCAAACGAAACTGTATGTTTCTTGCTTCCATGGATTAGTTTGTGAAAACAAAACAAAACACAGGCCTTTAACCGGGCCTTATAGGTTAGTACATTTTACATGACTATATACTATTTATATTTACCTTATATATTTAGGAACTATTATACTTACTTATACTTACTTTTTTGATGGATACAGTTTGATTTGATTAGATTTTATACATTTCCACTTGGAGTGGCCATCAGAACCATTATAGGACTGGCCACGTATTTCACAGGGAATGGTCCTTTCCATGTGGGTTTTAGCTTACCTTTACTTACCAATTTTTTGAGCATTACTTTGTTTTTTATTTTTTATTGGTACCCAGATGGGGGTTTTTTTGTTTGTTCGTTTTGGTTTTGCTGATTTTTTTGTGCCCAAATTTCTTTAATTGTTTGTACCAAATTTGCTATTTAAACTTTTTTTTTGCACCTATTTAGGTATTTGCTTTTTAGGTGGGAGTAAGATTTCAGGAGTCCTCATAGCTCGACCTGTCATTAACTTAAACAATGAGAACTTACTTTCATCTTGTTCCAAGGCTCTCCTGGTCATTAGGATTGCAGGTAAAGCAGTTTTTTAATTTCGGCCTTGTGTTTGAATTTGCTTGGTCAAGGCTGTTTTTATTTTTATTTAATTTATTTATTTATTACTTTTTTTGCACTTTGTGGGTGGTAGACTATATGCCATTTCTGTTTGATTTCCATTAATAATAATGCTTTTACTACTGCTTGTATGAAGTGAGGTTCTTGGTCACTATTCATGATCAATGGTATACCCCATTTGCTTAGTATTTGGGTCCATAAAGCCCGAGCTGTAGTATGAGCTGTGTTATCTGTTGTGGGGATTACTTCCGCCCATTTTGAAAAATTATTTACGACCACCAAGGAAAAGGTTTTTTTCTGTAGGAGTTTGCCATGGGCCCTTAGTGTCAGGTTGGTGTTTCAGTATTTTTTCTTTCCTGCTTTTAGGGTTAACATGGCCACACACCAAGCATGTTGACAAAATCTGTTAATATGCATGTTTATTCCTGGCCACCACATTACTTTTTTTACTTGTGCTAATGTTTTTTTAGCACCAAAATGTCCAAGTTTATGTACAATTTGGAATTTTTTTTATATTGTTTTGGCGGTCCCCATTTTTTTAAATTGTTTTGTTTTGCTATGATTACATATATTTTTTGTTATTTTTAATTTTTTTTTTACTTTTGTTATTTTTTGTTTTACTTGGTTTTATTTTTGTATGAATGCTTTGTGTTGTTCCAGAAGATTTTTGATCAGCTGTATTAGTGTTTGTTTGTAGTTTTTCTGGATTTGCTTCTTCTTTATTTATTTGAGATCGAGTTACCACTTTGATGTCCCTGTGAACCACAGAAGATGTTGTTTCTGCTGCTTCCCTAGCCGTCTTATATGCCTTAGCATTGTAGTACCCTTCCAGAGTATGTTGTTTAGCATGAGCCTTAACATGCTTGATTGCTGTGGAACCAGTCCTTTCCCGAATAATACCAATAATGATTTTTCAGTAATTTCAGTATGCTACTTTTTTGCCTTCCTGTTGTTTCCATATGGGTGCCCATATGCTCACTCCTTGTACAGTCCATTGAGAATCAGAGCATATGACCACATCACAGTCCAAAGGAGTTGCTTTAAATGCCAGCTTGACTGCTGCCACTTCGCATCCCTGGGCTGACATTCTTTCACAAGGGATCGCCAGTTCTTGTTCTTGTTCTGGAAACAAACTGCTGCTGCTGCACAAACAAGTTGACTCTCCTTGTAATAACTAGATCCATCTGTAAATCATACCCACTTGTGATCCAATATTGCCTGTAATAGATCCCCAGCTTCTTGCACAGGCCACTTGTACTGTGTCTGTATGGGCATA
The DNA here is from genome assembly GCF_002925995.2 of Terrapene triunguis. Lineage (NCBI taxonomy): Eukaryota > Metazoa > Chordata > Testudines > Emydidae > Terrapene > Terrapene triunguis. The sequence continues at coordinate 1,703,040 of NW_020664563.1, read as the reverse complement.
GGGCATTCATGTTGTTCCCCTTCTATTATTAGAACATATTGAAGTAGTGGGGTTCTTTTACTTTATTTACCACAAGCCTGGCAGTTCTGTAGAATCAGAGCACACTTAGCCAAACAATGATCACTTACTCTAATATCAGAAGTCGTCCCTTGCAGAATCAGCTTCACAGGGGTGTGAACTGTGGTTGCAATAATAAGCGCTTGCCCTGTCATGTATTCCCATTTCTGTAAGGCCCATATAATAGCTAAGCATTCCAATTCACATGGAGAAAATGTGGACTCATGGGGTGTTAATTTGCGGCTTCCATAAGCAACAGGGCATTGCTTTCCACATGTTTCCTGTAGTACTACTGCACCTATAGCTCCCAAGCTGTGTGATAAAATTAAGTAAAAAGATTTAGTTGGATCTGGATATGCTAATGATGGTGCAGTCATAACTGCTTCTTTTAACTCTCTGAATGCCTCGTCATGTTCTGGGCCCCAGTCCCATTGTCGGTTTCTTTTTATTAGGGACCATAGGGGGTCTACAAGTTTCAGCAACATTTGGTATAAAATCCTGAACAAATCTCATAGCTCCTAACAGTACTCTAACTGAATGCACATCGACTGGCTTTGGGAGGGTACACTTAAGATTACCACTCTTTGTTTACTGATAATACGACCCTCCTGTCCCAAGATAGTACCTAAGTATTAAACTTCTTGCTGTACCAACTGTGCCTTGTCCCATGATAATTTAAAGTCTGTTTTCTCCACTATTACCAGGACCAGCTTAGTTTAATGTTTACACTCCTCCTGGGAAATGGCTGTTATCAGTATGTCATCCACATAAGAAGTAACTCATGGCTTATTCAAATCAGGGAGTTGATCCCACATCCTTGTCACATGTGCATGTGCTATAGCTGGAGCATCGTGGTATCCCATGGGGACACATTGAAATGTGAACTGTTTGTTCTGGAATGTAAAAGCAAATTAAGACTGACTCTCGGGGTTAATGGAATAGCAAAGAAACAAGTTAGCAATATCCAATACAGAGAACTGTAAGGATAAGGCCTTTGTCTGCAGCCATATTGTAAGGCCTAAAGCCCAAGGCCTTCGTCTGCAGCCAGATTAAAAGAGCAGCCAAGTAGCAGCCATTAGCTGAGAAGCAGGAAGTCACATCCTCACATTCCATCTAAATTACATTAAAACAATGTAATATCAGGGTGTTAAGAAGGAGACCCCGTCCTAATGGTATCTACTATTACCAGATAAAGAAACAGATCTTAAGATGGTTAAAGAAAACTTACTTTGATAGCATCCTGTCTGTCAAGAAATCACTTATCAATAGTTGTGGTTGTGAAATCCTCATTTCTTTATTGTTTTGTCATTATGGTCCCCAGTTCCCTATTGTTTATCTGTATGGTCTCTGTCTGGTTCTTTAATTGTTTCTGTCTGTTATATAATTAATTTTGCTAGGTGTTAACTAATTAAGGTAGTGGGATATAATTGGTTAGAGAATTATGTTAGAGTATGTTAGGATTGATTAGATAGATTTCAGTAAAATGATTGGTTAAGGTATAGCTAAGCAGGACTCAAGTTTCATTATATAAACTGGGGTCCAAGAAGGAGACCAGCTGGGAAGAGAAGAAGAAGAAGAAGAAAAGACCTGGAAGAAGAAGAACTCACCCCCAAGACTCAGCCTAAGATCAGAGCTGTTAAGAATCCTTTGTACGACCGTGACATGCAGCAATTAGGACCCAGATGAGACCAACTTTGCCTGGCCAACAGGGAAAGTCCACCTGCATGATCAGAATTGGTGAGCATGGCATTGTATGCTTAATGTGAATTCTGCTTGGTAATTGTTAGTAAATAGAGGATCAGGATATTACTGTGTAAGGCTGTTTCACTGGTAAAAGGTCCTGCATACCTGCAGAAGTAGTATACACCCAGAGCCCTACGTATTGGGAAATGGTGTAGGTACTTAAATTGACCAGGTTAGTTACACCCTGAGCCCTATGACTTGGGTACGGGTGGCCCTTAGCCCTACGAATTGGATAAGGATAGGTGCTTTTTGCCTGGAGCCCTAGGAATTGGGAAAAGGTGGGGGTGCCTAAATTAACCGGGTTATACCTGGAGCCCTACGGACTGGGAAAAGGTGGGGTGCAGGTAACAGGTCCACTTAGCAGCTGCAGCCATTCCAGCCAATATCGCTGAGAGATTAGCTATTATTGGTGCCATCAGGACTATAGCCACATTGATTTTTCTATAATCAGTTGTGAGGCGTCACCTTCCGTCTGCTTTTCACACAGACCAGATCGGAGTATTGTATGGACTTTGGCATTCCACCACCACTTCTTGTTCTTTTAAATCCTGTAGCAATTCTTCCATATGCGGAACAGCTTCTGCAGGATAGGAATATTGAGGAACTGGTTTTACAAATTTTCCTACTATTTTCACTGCGGCTTGTATGCCCCCACCTTTGGATTTTTTTCTTGGCCAGCGCCATAGGGAATTCTCATGTCCATTCATTATCTGGTAGCACCACAGCTGCTATGGCTTTGCAAGCTCCTTTTCTTAATCCTCCTGGAATTACTTGCTCACTTACAATCCCTGTTTCCCTTTTCCACAGCCAACATCCTGCCAGATGAATTATTCATTTTTCCTGCTGTACCACATCTGCACCTAAGATAGCATTTTCAGTCATACTGTTACAGACCACTGTATCCATCCAAATCTTACTGCATCCTATTACCAATGACAGATTTTTTTAATAAAATTCCTTTCACTCCTCTGCCCTGAATTCTAAATAAAGGAATAGTCTGTCCTATCGGCATGTCCTCCTGTACTGATTTAATCAGAGTTGCCTCCGCTCCTGTGTCAATTAATGCTAGCAACCATTGTATGTTTCCTCCCACCCCCACCTACCCCGCTTCCATGTAAGGTCTACCAGTTACATGGGGCTGCAATTTATTCACTAACCTCCAATCTTGGGGCCAGGGATTGCTAAGGGCAAGGCAACCCTACTGAGATGTGGAGCTACCCTGATGGGAAGCTGCCTTGTCCATCTGAGCCAATTCCTGGGACAACAAGCCATAAGGGCCTACCAGATCTCCTGTACCTGTTCCCACAATCTCAACAGCCTTAGCCCCAGTTTGTGGCGCAGGCTGTGACTTGTTCCCTGTCAAATCACCCACAGCATTTAACAGAACCTCTAAAGGCTGTTTATCTAAATGAGTCACATCCGCTCCTTTTTCTTGGAGTAAAGCCCATATTTGTGCTTGCACTGATCCTTCACTGGACTCTCCGTGTCCTTTGTTGGATTGTCCCACTCCACGTCCCATACCGGCATGATTAGGACCACTATAGCCTGCTCGGTTGCTGTAAGAAACCTTGCTGACTGCCTTCCGGGAGGAGCCACTTATTCTGCTCACTAGCTTTTTTGCCTCCCAGGCCAGTGTAATCAATTTGGCCTGATCCAACTTCTTTTAATATGTTCTCTTAAACCATCATATAACAAATTTGTTACTTGCCCTTCCTCCATATCAGATAGAGAACCTGCTAACAACAGTCTAGCACAATAAGCCATAACTGACTCTCCTTCCTCCTGATGCACCAGCAAAACTGTCTTTCTTAACTCAGAAGGGGTTAAGAAATCCCGAGATATCCTCCATACCGCAGCCTCTCTGTCCTCTCAATTTGACTCCATTTCAAACTCTGCTAACACCACCACCCCTTCCGTAGGGCCAGCACAAGTTATTACCAGCTCCCATAGGTCTCCTGAATCCAAATGTTTTCTAACAGTGTATTCCATTAACCAGGTCAGACATGTTTTCTGAATCAAGGGGCCTAATTGCTTTGCTAATGCCTGCTTCTCACTCTCGTTCAACGGACAAGTTGTTTCTTTCAATAGATAGCCTGGGGTTTTATGTATTTGAACCACCACTGCTGCCTGTCTTTCTGTTTCTTCCCCTGATTCAACAGGCTCATCCTCCTCATCCAGGAGTTCGAACACCAAACTCCCTTCTTGATCTTTCACCATGGTACCATCAGTATTGTATTTAGCTCTATATCCTTGTTTTTTAATCACTTGTGGATGCCTTACAGGTATATTAATGTTATGGTATGTAGGCTGACTGGCTGCTTCACTCCCATATTTGTTGCCAGACTGTAATGACACACACACCCTTTTGCCCTTCTTTTCCTCTTTCGTATATTTATACGTGGGTGGAGGGGCGCTTGGCTTTACATATTGCTCCTCCTTCTTTTGTGCTTTTTTCCTCTGCCACTCCTTCACAGTATTTTTCCATTCCTCGTCATTCCAGGGATCATGATCAAAAGCCATGCTACAAATAGTTTTTCTAGCCACCAAAGCAGATTTCAGCTTATTAATCACTTCAATGGATTTTTTATTATTTTCTTTTCCAGGTGGCTTTGAAGCCTGTTCAGTTAAAACTGACACATCCCCTTTATATCATTTTGCCTCCAATTTATACTTTTGGTTTTTCTGCATTTGTGTATTCATATTACATTCCAATTCCTCACAAGTTTGGGTTAAAGCAGCCATCTGCTGGACATTAGTTACATTTTGCATCAGAGCAGTTTGCAATCTCTTTTCATCCCTTCATTTTGCAATCTCAGCTTTTCCAGCTCCTGTTGCAAACTTTCCTTCTCCTGTTTCCAAATCTCACGCTCCTCTGCAAATTTATTCACAGCCTGATACATAATCCACACAGCAGCATTTGTCATTTGTTCCTTTTTAGGAGTAGGAGTGCCACATGTCTGATATTTTAACAGTATTTCATTCAAACACCCTTCCTTATATGGGACAGGAACAGTGTTTGGCAACCATGGATCAGAACCAAGATCTTCACATGCCTGTCTCAATAAACACCTCTCAACTATTCCTGGGCGTTTCAGGGCGTCCCCCTTGTCTCCTGGTACGACAACCCTTCCCTGCCTGCGTTTGCGAAAAATCATTGACTCTAGGAACGACCAATACAACCCCGCTCACCAGTATATTTCCATCTCTGCGTACTGTAACTAAATCTGGTCCCTGAGCTAGAATTAATGTAAGTCAGAACTGATTCAGAACAATATTTAAATTAGTTGGTTAACACCAGTGATTCAGGATACCAAGCTCTTCACAGGCAACCAGTTCAGTTTAAAGACCTTTTTTTCTTGGACACAACAGTAAAGTTGAGAAAGTAACAGACTTTCTAGATAAAGGAAATGCGGTGGATCTAATATACCTCGATTTTAGTAAAGCGTTTGATACGGTACTGCATGAGGAATTATTGGTAAAATTGGAAAAGATGGGGATCGATATGAAAATCCAGAGGTGGATAAAGAACTGGTTAAAGGGGAGACTGCAGCGGGTAGTACTGAAAGGTGAACTGTCAGGTTGGAGGGAGGTCACAAGTGGGGTTCCTCAAGGTTCGGTTTTGGGTCCGATTTTATTTAATCTATTTATTACTGACCTCGGAACCGAATGTAGGAGTGGGCTGATAAAGTTTGCGGATGACACAAAGTTGGGAGGTATTGCCAATTCGGAGAAGGATCGGGATATCCTGCAGGGAGACTTGGATGACCTTGTAAATTGGAGTAATAGTAATAGGATGAAATTTAATAGTGAGAAGTGTAAGGTGATGCATTTAGCAGCTGCAGCCATTCCAGCCAATATCTACAGCCTTTGGCTTCTACAAGCTGATAAAATGGCTTATTCAGCTAACATGTTTGAAGTGCTGGAAATCAAGGGTTCGTATTTTGCTGATAACCCCTGCAGGACAGTGTCACAGGTGGATATAACAGAGTTGGCTTTTCCCACATGTATCCACTTTAAAAAGCCTAGGAAATTACATACAAAACAACAGAGTTAGAAGAAATGAAGGCTGTAAAGTCAAGCACCACCACGATAGGAAATGCCAGTGTTAACATTGCCCGGGCTATCTTTGTTTGTTAGTTTTGTGTATGCACAACGATACAGTCTGTAATTACATGACCACATACTATGGATTCCATAGGACTGCTTTCAGAATGGCTGCATCCTCCCATTTGCTCAGTGGGACTGAGGCCCATGAGGAAAAAAATCATATGTGGCTAAAGATTGGCTAAAACTAATCAGGGACCACACGCTTTAATCATAATTGTATAGTTATTGCATGGCTTCACTACAGGGCAGAGTTACAGTTGTACTGGTACCTTAATTGTGCATCTCCGTATCATAAGGAAACACAGCCTTAACTCTGAATGTCCTGGGTTTATAATGCTTGCTTTTAGGATAGCTTTGTTTTGTCATAGGAGTCGCCCATCATAGCCAACATGGGAGAGTCCATTTGTTTCAGTGTGTTTTCTTGTGTGAATGCAAACTGATGAGGGATACAAAGATGCATCTGCACATTGGGAAAACGTGGCTTCATGGTTTTGCCACAGCCTGCTTTCTTCGCTCCTGCTTCTCTTTGTCTTTTTCTCTTCTGCTAGTCTTGATGGCTTTACCCTCATACCAAGCCTTCCTGATCTGTCAGCTGCAGCAACTTCCCATGAGTTTGACCAAGTTGACGCAGGTTTTAGGTGAGTTTTGAGGGTATCCTTATGTCATTTTTGTTGGCCTCCCAGTGGACGTGCTCCCATTTTCAACTGCCCATAAAACAGGGCATTGCGGAGTCATTTATCACCCATACGTACAAAGTGACCAGCCTAGCAAAGTTGCGCTTGTATGATTAGGGATTAAACACTAGTCATGCAGCACTGGTCCAGGACTTTAGTGTTTGGGATCCTGGTGAACAGATTAGATGCAGACAGCACATGTGAAAACACTCTAGTTGCTTCAAGTGCCTGCTATAGTGTCCATGTTTCACAGCCATAAAGAAGAGTGCTTAACACAATTGCATGACAGACACTAATCTTGGTGAGGATTTTGCTTTCAGGATTGCTACAACATCTCTGTAAAGTATTTAACTCCATTTCTAAACCCAGCAAAGAGACTGCCGTAACTCCTTCACTTTTGATAAATAAAACAGTGGCATAGCAGCCTCCAGACAAAGAGTTCTCTGACCTGCAAATACCTAGCTGCAGGGGAAGAGCTGTGATCTGTTAAGTGAGATAAGAGCATCAGTTCTCAGCAACAAACTGCAATTGTAACATCTGAATTTCTGTCTGTCTCCCCCCCCCCCCCCCCCAGCAATATCTGAAAGGAGAGGAAAGAAAAGATAAATGCCCGACAGGTTTCAGCCCTCTGTGAATCACAGAGTTGTTATAAGAATGAGGAGTAAGTACTTGTGGCACCTTAGAGACTAACAAATAATACTTGACTAAGCAAAATATCCAAGATGGGATTTTTTTCCAAAGCCATGCTCTTGTGCAAGAGCGATTATTCTGGGCAGGTCTCTGGCCTGTGCTGTACAGAAGATCAGGCTAGAGGATCACACTGGTCCCTTCTGGTTTTGGAATCTATGAAAAAAGCAGGGCTTAGCAAAGTAACTGGAGTCCTCTTTACTAGACATCCCATAATAGAGCTCTCTGCTTGCTATTCCCTATGCCTCTCTCCGCAGTGAGGACACTTGTTGGCACTGTTGTAAATCACTCTTGACAAATTTAACAGTGACTCAGGGCAGCAAAGACACAGAAAATAGCAAAGAAAGAGAGAAAAATGCTGCTCCCAAAATATCTGTGATACGCTCCACCACTCCTTCCAGAGCCCTTTCCCCCTCCTCTCCCACCCCTCTAGAGGCTGCAAAAACAGGTATCTGCTGCTTACAGACACAAAGACACATCCTCTTAAAGGTCACTCACATGCTCTTTTGTGTTTAAAATACCAAATCCCATGTGACATTTCATTTTAACTCCTGTGGTGAAGTGTGCTTCAGTGCTCACAGAAATACATCCCACTCAGGCTCACCCCAGGAGATGCTAAACAGCCCACAAGACTTGCACAAAGAGGTGCCATTGAACCAGTCGCTGACCTGAAGAAGCTTGGAACCAAGGAACTGCTCTGTTTCTGAAATAAACCACTGTGTGCTGATGCATTGGGTACCATTTCAACCCAGGCTGCAGTTGGAAGCCCTCACCTAGTAGTTAGCAAGAATATCATAGAATCATAGAATATCAGGGTTGGAAGGGACCTCAGGAGGTCATCTAGTCCAACCCCCTGCTCAAAGCAGGACCAATTCCCAACTAAATCATCCCAGCCAGGGCTTTGTCAAGCTGGGCCTTAAAAACCTCTAAGGAAGGAGATTCCACCACCTCCCTAGGTAACCCATTCCAGTGCTTCACCACCCTCCTAGTGAAATAGTGTTTCCTAATATCCAACCTAGACCTCCCCCACTGCAACTTGAGACCATTGCTCCTTGTTCTGTCATCTGCCACCACTGAGAACAGCCGAGCTCCATCCTCTTTGGAACCCCCCTTCAGGTAGTTGAAAGCAGCTATCAAATCCCCCTTCATTCTTCTCCTCTGGAGACTAAACAATCCCAGTTCCCTCAGCCTCTCCTCATAAGTCATGTGCTCCAGACCCCTAATCATTTTTGTTGCCCTCCGCTGCACTCTTTCCAATTTTTCCACATCCTTCTTGTAGTGTGGGGCCCAAAACTGGACTCAGTACTCCAGATGAGGCCTCACCATTGTCGAATAAAGGGGAACTATCACGTTCCTCGATCTGCTGGCAATGCCCCTACTTATACAGCCCAAAATGCCGTTAGCCTTCTTGGCCACAAGAGCACACTGTTGACTCATATCCAGCTTCTCGTCCACTGTGACCCCTAGGTCCTTATCTGCAGAACTGCTACCTAGCCATTCGGTCCCTAGTCTGTAGCAGTGCATAGGATTCTTCCATCCTAAGTGCAGGACTCTGCACTTGTCCTTGTTGAACCTCATCAGGTTTTTTTTGGTCCAATCCTCTAATTTGTCTAGGTCCCTCTGTATCCGATCCCTACCCTCTAGTGTATCTACCACGCCTCCTAGTTTAGTGTCATCTGCAAACTTCCTGAGAGTGCAGTCCACACCATCCTCCAGATCATTAATAAAGATATTAAATAAAACCGGCCCCAGGACCGACCCTTGGGGCACTCCGCTTGAAACCGGCTGCCAACTAGACATGGAGCCATTGATCACTACCCGTTGAGCCCAACGATCTAGCCAGCTTTCTATCCACCTTACAGTCCATTCATCCAGCTCATACTTCTTTAACTTAGCGGCAAGAATACTGTGGGAGACTGTATCAAAAGCTTTGCTAAAGTCAAGGAATAACACATCCACTGCTTTCCCCTCATCCACAGAGCCAGTTATCTCATCATAGAAGGCAATTAGGTTAGTCAAGCACGACTTCCCCTTGGTGAATCCACGCTGACTGTTCCTGATCACTTTCCTCTCCTCTAAGTGTTTCATAATTGATTCCTTGAGGACCTGCTCCATGATTTTTCCAGGGACTGAGGTGAGACTGACTGGCCTGTAGTTCCCCGGATCCTCCTTCTTCCCTTTTTTAAAGATGGGCACTACATTAGCCTTTTTCCAGTCATCCGGGACCTCCCCCCGATCACCATGAGTTTTCAAAGATGATGGCCAATGGTTCCGCAATCACATCCGCCAACTCCTTTAGCACCCTCGGATGCAGAACATCCGGCCCCATGGATTTGTGCTCATCCAGTTTTTCCAAATAGTCCCAAACCACTTCTTTCTCCACGGAGGGCTGGTCACCTCCTCCCCATACTGTGCTGCCCAGTCCAGCAGTCTGGGAGCTGACCTTGTTTGTGAAGACAGAGGCAGAAAAAGCATTGAGTACATTAGCTTTTTCCACATCCTCTGTCACTAGGTTGCCTCCCTCATTCAGTAAGGGGCCCACACTTTCCTTGACTTTCTTCTTGTTGCTAACATACCTGAAGAAACCCTTCTTGTTACTCTTAACATCTCTTGCTAGCTGCAACTCCAAGTGCGATTTGGCCTTCCTAATTTCACTCTTGCATGCCTGAGCGATATTTTTATACTCCTCCCTGGTCATTTGTCCAATCTTCCACTTCTTGTAAGCTTCTTTTTTGCGTTTAAGGTCAGCAAGGATTTCACTGTTAAGCCAAGCTGGTCGCCTGCCATATTTACTATTCTTTCTACACATCGGGATGGTTTGTTCCTGCAACCTCAATAAGGATTCTTTAAAATACAGCCAGCTCTCCTGGACCCCTTTGCCCTTCATGTTATTCTCCCAGGGGATCCTGCCCATCTGTTCCCTGAGGGAGTCAAAGTCTGCTTTTCTGAAGTCCAGGGTCCGTATTCTGCTGCTCTCCTTTCTTCCTTGTGTCAGGATCCTGAACTCGACCATCTCATGGTCACTGCCTCCCAGGTTCCCATCCACTTTTGCTTCCCCTACTAATTCTTCCCTGTTTGTGAGCAGCAGGTCAAGAAAAGCTCTGCCCCTAGTTGGTTCCTCCAGCACTTGCACCAGGAAATTGTCCCCTACACTTTCCAAAAACTTCCTGGATTGTCTGTATTGCTCTCCCAGCAGATATCAGGGTGATTAAAGTCTCCCATGAGAACCAGGGCCTGCGATCTAGCAACTTCTGCTAGTTGCCAGAAGAAAGCCTCGTCCACCTCATCCCCCTGGTCTGGCGTCTATAGCAGACTGACCATGACATCACCCTTGTTGCTCACACTTCTCAACTTTATTCAGAGACACTCAGGTTTTTCTGCAGTTTCATACCGGAGCTCTGAGCAGTCATACTCCTCTCTTACATACAACGCAACTCCCCCACCTTTTCTGCCCTGCCTGTCCTTCCTGAACAGTTTATATCCATCCATGACAGTACTCCAGTCATGTGAGTTATCCCACCAAGTCTCTGTTATTCCAGTCGCATCATAGTTCCCTGACTGTGCCAGGACTTCCAGTTCTCCCTGCTTGTTTCCCAGGCTTCTTGCATTTGTGTATAGGCACTTAAGATAACTCATCGATCGTCCCTCTTTCTCAGTATGAGACAGGAGTCCTCCCCTCTTACGGTCTCCTGCTCGTGCTTCCTCCCAGGATCCCATTTCCCCACTTACCTCAGGGCTTTGGTCTCCTACCCCCGGTGAACCTAGTTTAAAGCCCTCCTCACTAGGTTAGCCAGCCTACTTTAGTGGAGACTGGATAACCTGGAGGACCAGGACTGCGCTGTATGGAGAACTGATGCAAACTATCACTTTATGTTTGTAAGAGGTTTGCTGGTCTTCCTTGCAGGCTAGGGGCTCTGTAGGGAAGCATGTGATCTGGGGCTTGAGCAGTCAGTCTGCAAAAGAGTCAGGCTAGAACAAGGTGGGTGAGTTGTGCCTCTCTGCCCGAGGGAGAAGTCTGTTTTGTCTCTGTTTGTGGTTGTGGGTTAGGATTCTGTGTTCCTAGAAATAAAGTAGTATTACATTGCAATCTTCCAAGCCAGCAAGAGTAGTTATGTCTCGTTTCTAATTCTCCATCTGTATGCCCTGAACATAACAGGGATCTTCCACCAGTTCTCAGGGCTGTAGGAGTCTCAGATGTGGAGTGATGGAGATTCTTTGGCCTATGCTATGCAGGAGCTCAGGCTAGTGCATTGTAATGGTCCCTTCTGCCTCAAACTCTTTGAGTCACCAGCTGATGACTGTTTGATGGCCTGGATGGTCTTAATCCAGTTCCCAGCAGATAGGTGTCCATATTACAAACACTACCATCACGACTAGCTTCCTACACTGTTTATTCAATACAAAGGGCACAGACTGAATGGACCCTGGATTGTGACTCCAAAAATGGTTCTTTTAGAGCAGGGTTAAGGTAGGTTGTTGGAAAGGAGCTTGCACTGTCTGCACTCCATTTATAATTAACTAGAGTGTGGGCTCTGGACCTGTCTCACCAGCACCAAAGTGACTTTTAAGCAGTATTTTAGAGCTAGAGATACGAGTATGGGTTGAGAGAACATCTCAGCTCTGGCTCCAAGCTGAGCTGTCCCATGGATCCAGCCTGAAGATATGAGCTGCACATCCAATGTCTTTTACTAGCCCCACCCCCACACACCAGTCCTACCAGCCCATTAATGGGTTCTGTAACTGGGCCTTGAACTAGTGAAGGCATGAGCTACCATGTTCCTGTTATGCTTGCCCTGCATCCTTTGTAGCTAGGCATGCCACCTGGCTGGTTTTTAACTGGCCTGGCTGGTTGTTGCTCTGCCTTGTCAGCAGCCAGTGAAAAGATGTAATGTGCAGGGGGCAGGGCGTGTCTCTTGGGACCAACGATCCCTGTAAGCAGCTGCACAGTGATCTTGTAACTACCTGACTAACGTGCATGTGTGTCACAAGGCTGGGAGCACAGATGGCATCCGGGCACTGCTCTGCATTCTGGGCCCTCAACCTGCCAAAACCACAATTGCTCCTCTTGGGACCAGGGACTGGGAAGCAGGATGGACCCAGGCTCACCAGCAGGGACGTATAAAGAGAGGGGTGGGGGAGACAGAGGCTCATGGGAGGGAAAAGGAAGGGGACCCTTGAGGGCTGAGGGGCAGGTGACCTGTGGCCACTTTTTCTGCGTCTTGGAGGTAGCAACCGTATTTACAGCATCTCTCTAGGACGTGGTGAATTGATTTTCAATTGGCATTGGTGGTGGGTAAAGCCCTTAACAGGTGGGTTTTCCTGGCTGTGATCCTGCTCTGCTTCCTGAGCTCTGCCTGGAGGGGCATCTGGGCCCACATGCTACCTGCCAGAGGTAATATGGAGGGGGGGGTCACGTGCCCCTCCTATTTCTGCCAGGGTTTGCCAGCCAGGCCCCCTCCCTGTGCAGCAGTTCGTGGAGCTGGCAAGCTGCAAACTGCAGCTGCAGGGAGAGGCAGCAACAAACAGCTGGGAGCTGCAGCAAGGGGCCGCTGAAAGTAAGAGGGGGGCGTGACTTAAGCTGTTGGGGGAGGCAAAGCTTTAAATTGCCCTCCCACGCACACACACACTATCAGCAGGTACCAGACATCTCTGCTACCCACTCTTTCCTGTTCCCGCCACTTGTGCTGCTGCTGTGATGGACCTCAGCGCATAGAACACTCTCCTCCTTTCCTCCCTCCCAACTTTAATACATTGAAATGAATTTTTAAAAAACCCTAAAATACTTTCTCCAAAGAGGGATTAATAACTGTTGGCACTGTATTCCTCCCCTCCCCTTCCCCCTCTCTCGTGCACAGATTCCTCCTGTCACTTTCTAATAGCAATATGCAATTTGCTAAGCACAGCTGCTGCTTTGGAGTTCTTTCCAGCTTTCATGTCTGCAGGAGAGTTCTGCCTACCAGAGCCAAGATTCCTACTCTTACCCACTCCGACCTGAGATGCCAGAGCCATGAATGCCCTTGGACTGGGGTACAGGACCAAAAAAGGGCTCATGTTTAATCTATCCTGCAGCCTTACTATCTGGCTACGACGTCATGGTACGTGAATTTCGAGAAGCTGTCTACATTTCAGGTAGACCTAGTCAATGTTTTTCCAAACACAAAGTTTTTCTGGGGGGAAAGAAAAAAACCACCACACACTGTTTCACAAAAATATTCAGGTTTTCATGGAAAAATGACACCCACTCTCCTTATGTTCCTCCCCACCCCCACCCCCACCCCCTGTACACAAAAAATATTTTTGTTTAAAACTTTGGCTCTTGGTTGCCAAAAACTGATGTTTTTAATGAAGATGTGACATTTCTCATGGAACATTTGACAAAAATCAAAGAATTTTTTTGTTTAGATTTCCAAGAGGGAAAAGAAATAATTTCCTGGCCAGCTATAATTTCAGATGCTTCTCTCACTTAAGCAAATCACATGAGGCTAGAAAATGGGGACTGAAAGATCTGCTAGAAGAGCCTGCCTCCTAAGATTTCAGACCGTGTCTATCTGGCTGGGCCAGAACCAAGACCATTTTAGGCATTAGAAACAGAAAGTGAATGTAAAAAATGCTAAACATGTTGTACCAAATTGTGGAGCTGTTTGCTCTAGTTTCAGAGGATGGTGCAGGGGGATTTTATTTTACATAAACCCCACTCCTAGAGGGTCACATGGTCTCAGGATAACAGAGGGACAGGAAACCCACTTCAGTTAGACAAGAACCATCCAGAACCTCTGCTCCAAAGAGGGATCCCATACTCCCTTATGGAGCTGCTGCCATGCAGGGGTGTGGAGAGTCAGAGGGGTTGAACTCTTCCTTGTTCTTTAATCTGAGGTTCCCAGCCATAGAGCAGTCATGGGGGTATAGCCCCCAAAGTCAGGGATCCTCCAGGATGTTTAGAACCACGTGTATAGAGGCCCCATACTACCCTAGGCAAGCTCTTCTGTAGCTTGTGCCACTGTAGTGTAGACATACCCTTAGACTGGGAACCTCACCCATGATCAGAGGAAACAAAACTGCAATGCCCCATCCAGGACTTTGCCATCACTCCATCTAAAAGTGAAGCAGCAACCCCTGACCTAAGCAGAGCAAAGACTGATTATGGAAAAACCCACACCCCTGAGCGGTGTAGTTAAGCCAACCTAAGTCCCCGTGTAGACAGTGCTAGGTAGACAAAAGTTCTTCTGTCTACCTAGCTACCACCTCTCAGAATGGTGACGTACCAATACTGACAGGAGAACTTCTCCTGTCAGCGTAGGTAGCATCTACATTGAAGTGCCACAGTAGCGCAGCTGCAACACTTAGCTGTGCCACTGTGGCATTTTAAGTGTAGACAAGCCCACAAGCTGCACAGAGCTCTTCTTCAGGTCTGGGAAAAGTACTCAGAGTCACAGCTGAAAACAAGGCAGAACAGATTGTTTAGCATAAGTAGTTTGCACATATTGTAAGAGACCATTCAAGGTGGAGTGGCCCGTTAACACCCCTGCAGTCATAGGACAGAGAATGGCTTAATGGGTTACAGATTGTTGTAATAAGCCATAAATCCAGTGTCTTCATCAAGACCATGATGTTTACTGTCTAAGCCCTGGTCTACACTACAGGGTTAGGTCGAATTTAGCTGCATTAGGTTGATTTTATAATGCATGCGTCTACACAAACAACCCCGTTCCATTGACCTAAAGGGCTCTTAAAATCGACTTCTGTATTCCTCCCTGGCGAGGGGAGTAGCGCTAAAATTGACATTGCAGGGTCGAATTTGGGGTAGTGCGGACGCAAATCAACATTATTGGCCTTCGGGAGCTATCCTAGAGTGCCCCAACGTGACCACCCTGGACAGCACTTTCAACTCCAATGCACTAGCCAGGTACATAGGAAAAGCCCCGGGAACTTTTGAATTTCATTTCCTGTTTGGTCAGCGTGGCGAGCTCAGCAGCACAGATGACCATGCAGTCCCCCCAGAATCGCAAACGAGCTCCAGCATGGAGCAAATGGGAGACACTGGATCTGATTGCTGTATGGGGAGAAGAATCTGTGCAGGCACAACTCCGATCAAAAAGAGGAAATGCTAATATATATGCCAAAATAGAACATGGCATGATGGACAGAGGCTACAACAGGGACACACAGCAGTGCCGCATGAAAAGTGAAGGCGCTCAGGCAAGCCTACCAAAAGACAAAGGAGGCAAACGGTCGCTCTGGGTCAGAGGCCCATACATGCCACTTCTATGATCAGCTGCATGGCATTCTAGGGGGGGGACCCTACCACAACCCCACCACTGTCTGTGGACACCTGCAAGGGGGGAGTCTCATGCAACACGGAGGAGGATTTTGTGGAGGAGGATGAGGAGGAGGAGGAGGAGAATGCACAGCAGGCAAGTGGTGAATCCGTTCTCCCCAGCAGCTAGGACCTTTTCGTCACCCTGGAGCCAATACCCTCCCAAGGCAGGATCCCCGACCCTGAAGGCAGAGAAGGTACTTCTGGTGAGTGCACATTTGTAACTACAGTACAGGGTTTAAAAGCAATAGTGTTTAATGTTTGATTTGCCCTGAAGACTTGGGATGCATTCGCGGCCAGTACAGCTACTGGAAAAGTCTGTTCACATGTCTGGGGATGGAGCGGGAATCCTCCAGGGACATCTCCATGAAGCTCTCCTGGAAGTACTCTTAATGCCTTTGCAGAAGGTTTCTGAGGAGGGCTGCCTTATTTCATCCTCCACGGTAGGACACTTTACCATGCCAAGCCAGTAGCAAGTAATCTGGAATCATTGCAGCACAAAGCATGGCAGCGAATGGTCCTGGGTTTTGGTAGCATTCAAGCAACATTCAGTCTATATCTTTCTGTGTTATCCTCAGGAGAGTGATAGCATTCATGGTTGAAATAGGGGAATTTTTGTAAGGGAACAGTAAAAGGACCCCGTTCATGCTGGACTGTTTGTGCTTGGCTAAAAGGGATCACCCCCGAGAATAGCCACACGGCGGGGGGAGGGGTGAAGGGATCATCCCAAACAGCCACGCGGAGGGGTGAGGGGAGGGGTGTGCTCCACATGCACCTGAAAACCGCAGCCCCTACTTTTAAATGGTAAACCCAACCGGCATTGCTTGCTATGGGAAAGGAGGGTGCTGCAGTTTGAAAACATTCCCACATGTTATGAAGGCATTAGAAGCAAAACCCACGTACCCTTTGGGTTACCATGGCTGCCTGGAAACTGAATTCTGTTGCCCAGCCGTGTGTGCTGTGTCACCATACTGGCAGGTGCTCAATATAAAAGGCAAAATGCGACCTTGTACCTAAAGCGCATGTGCTGTCTGGTGTGAATTGCTTGATTCACTGTGAAAGAGTCTCCCTTTTGTTCTCAGAAATGTATCATCTTAAATTTTACTCTCCCTTTTTATCCCTCCACAGGTGCAAATGATTCTATGCTCCCCCTATCATAAGAACATAAGAAAGGCTGTACCGGGTCAGACCAAAGGTCCATCTAGCCCAGTATCCTGTCTACCGACAGTGGCCAATGCCAGGTGCCCCAGAGGGAGTGAACCTAACAGGCAATGATCAAGTGATCTCTCTCCTGCCATCCATCTCCACCCTCTGACAGACAGAGGCTAGGGACACCATTCCTTACCCATCCTGGCTAATAGCCATTAATGGACTTAACCACCATGAATTTATCCAGTTCTCTTTTAAACTCTGTTATAGTCCTAGCCTTCACAACCTCCTCAGGTAAGGAGTTCCACAAGTTGACTGTGCGCTGCGTGAAGAAGAACTTCCTTTTATTTGTTTTAAACCTGCTGCCTATTAATTTCATTTGATGACCCCTACTTCTTGTATTATGGGAATAAGTAAATAACTTTTCCTTATCCACTTCCTCCACATCACTTATGATTTTATATACCTCTATCATATCCCCCCTTAGTCTCCTCTTTTCCAAGCTGAAGAGTCCTAGCCTCTTTAATCTCTCCTCATATGGGACCCGTTCCAAACCCTTAATCATTTTAGTTGCCCTTTTCTGAACCTTTTCTAGTGCCAGTATATCTTTTTTGAGATGAGGAGACCACATCTGTACGCAGTATTCGAGATGAGGGCGTACCATCGATTTATATAAGGGCAATAATATATTCTCAGTCTTATTCTCTATCCCCTTTTTAATGATTCCTAACATCCTGTTTGCTTTTTTGACCGCCTCTGCACACTGCGTGGATATTTTCAAAGAACTATCCACGATGACTCCAAGATCTTTTTCCTGACTTGTTGTAGCTAAATTAGCCCCCATCATATTGTATGGATAGTTGGGGTTATTTTTTCCAATGTGCATTACTTTACATTTATCCACATTAAATTTCATTTGCCATTTTGTTGCCCAATCACTTAGTTTTGTGAGATCTTTTTGAAGTTCTTCACAGTCTGCTTTGGTCTTAACTATCTTTAGCAGTTTAGTATCATCTGCAAACTTTGCCACCTCACTGTTTACCCCTTTCTCCAGATCATTTATGAATAAGTTGAATAGGATCGGTCCGAGGACTGACCCTTGGGGAACACCACTAGTTACCCCTCTCCATTCTGAGAATTTACCATTAATTCCTACCCTTTGTTCCCTGTCTTTTAACCAGTTCTCAATCCATGAAAGGACCTTCCCTTTTATCCCATGGCAGCTTAATTTACATAAGAGCCTTTGGTGAGGGACCTTGTCAAAGGCTTTCTGGAAATCTAAGTACACTATGTCCACTGGATCCCCCTTGTCAACATGTTTGTTGACCCCTTCAAAGAATTCTAATAGATTAGTAAGACACGATTTCCCTTTACAGAAACCATGTTGACTATTGCTCAACAGTTTATGTTTTTCTATGTGTCGGACAATTTTATTCTTAACTATTGTTTCGACTAATTTGCCCGGTACAGACGTTAGACTTACCGGTCTGTAATTGCCGGGATCACCTCTAGAGCCCTTTTTAAATATTGCCGTTACATTAGCTAACTTCCAGTCATTGGGTACAGAAGCCGATTTAAAGGACAGGTTACAAACCTTAGTTAACAGTTCCGCAACTTCACATTTGAGTTCTTTCAGAACTCTTGGGTGAATGCCATCTGGTCCCGGTGACTTGTTAATGTTAAGTTTATCAGTTAATTCCGAAACCTCCTCTCGTGACACTTCAATCCATGACAGTTCCTCAGATTTGTCACCTACAAAAGCCGCTCAGGTTTGGGAATCTCCCTAACATCCTCAGCCGTGAAGACTGAAGCAAAGAATCCATTTAGTTTCTCCGCAATGACTTTATCGTCTTTAAGCGCTCCTTTTGTATCTCGATCATCAAGGGGCCCCACTGGTTGTTTAGCAGGCTTCCTGCTTCTGATGTACTTAAAAAACATTTTGTTATTACCTTTGGAGTTTTTGGCTAGCCGTTCTTCAAACTCCTCTTTGGCTTTTCTTATTACATTCTTGCACTTAATTTGGCAGCGTTTATGCTCCTTTCTATTTGCCTCACTAGGATTTGACTTCCACTTTTTAAAGGAAGTCTTTTTATCTCTCACTGCTTCTTTTACATGGTTGTTAAGCCACAGTGGCTCTTTTTTAGTTCTTTTGCTGTGTTTCTTAATTTGGGGTATACATTGAAGTTGGGCCTCTATTATGGTGTCTTTAAAAAGCACCCATGCAGCTTGCAGGGATTTCACTTTAGTCACTGTACCTTTTAACTTCTGTTTAACTAACCCTCATTTTTGCATAGTTCCCCCTTTTGAAATTAAATGCCACAGTGTTGGGCTGTTGAGATGTTCTTCCCACCACAGGGATGTTGAATGCTATTGTATTATGGTCACTATTTCCAAGCGGTCCTGCTATAGTTACCTCTTGGACCAGCTCCTGCGCTCCACTCAGGACTAAATCTAGAGTTGCCTCTCCCCTTGTGGGTTCCCGTACCAGCTGCTCCATGAAGCAGTCATTTAAAGTATCGAGAAATTTTATCTCTGCATTTCGTCCTGAAGTGAAATGTTCCCAGTCAATATGGGGATAATTGAAATCCCGCACTATTATTGAGTTCTTAATTTTGATAGCCTCTCTAATTTCCCTTAGCATTTCATCATCACTATCACCATCCTGGTCAGGTGGTCGATAATAGATCCCTAATGTTATATTCTTATTAGAGCATGAAATTTCTATCCATAGAGATCCTATGGAACATGCGGATTTGCTTAAGATTTTTACTTCATTTGATTTTACATTTTCTTTCACATATAGTGCCACTCCCCCCCCCCCACGACCTGTTCTGTCCTTCCGATATATTTTGTACCCCGGAATGATTGTGTCCCATTGATTGCTCTCAGTCCACCAGGTTTCTGTGATGCCTATTATATCAATATCCTCCTTTATCACAAGGCACTCTAGTTCACCCATCTTATTATTTAGACTTCTAGCATTTGTGTACAAGCACTTTAAAAACGTGTCACTGTTTATTTGTCTGCCCTTTTCTGATGTATCAGATTCTTTTTTATGTGAATGTTTATCATCTGATCTGGCCCCTACTTTATCCTCTTCCATCCTCTGCTCCTGACTATAACCTGGAGATTCTCTATCATTAGACTCTCCCCTAAGAGAAGTCTCTGTCCAATCCACATGCTCCTCTGCAGCAGTCGGCTTTCCCCCATCTCCTAGTTTAAAAACTGCTCTACAACCTTTTTAATGTTTAGTGCCAGCAGTCTGGTTCCACTTTGGTTTAGGTGGAGCCCATCCTTCCTGTATAGGCTCCCCCCATTCCAGAAGTTTCCCCAGTTCCTAATGAATGTAAACCCCTCCTCTCTACACAATCGTCTCATCCATGCATTGAGACTCTGAAGCTCTGCCTGCCTACCTGGCCCTGCGCGTGGAACTGGGAGCATTTCTGAGAATGCCACCATAGAGGTCCTGGATTTCAGTCTCTTCCCTAGCAGCCTAAATTTGGCCTCCAGGACATCTCTCCTACCCTTCCCTACGTCATTGGTACCTACATGTACCATGACCACCGGCTCCTCCCCAGCACTACACATAAGTCTGTCTAGATGCCTCGAGAGAGCCGCAACCTTCGCACCAGGCAGGCAAGTCACCATATGGTTCTCCCGGTCATCACAAACCCAGCTATCTACGTTTCTAATGATCGAATCTCCCAATACTAATACCTGCCTTTTCCTAGCAACTGGAGTTCCCTCCTCCGGAGAGGTAACCTCAGTGCGAGAGGCAACCCCAGCACCGTCTGGAAGGAGGGTCCCAACTATGGGAAGGTTTCCCTCTGTTCCCGTTGACTGCTCTGCTTCCCTGGGCCTTTCATCCTCCTCAACAGCGCAGGGGCTGTCTGACCGGAGGTGGGACAATTCTACAGTGTCCCAGAAAGCCTCATCAACATACCTCTCTGCCTCCCTTAGCTCCTCCAGTTCCGCCACCCTTGCCTCCAGAGTCCGTACGTGGTCTCTGAGGGCCAGGAGCTCCTTGCACCGAATGCACACATACGCCACCTGCCCACAGGGCAGGTAATCATACATGCTACACTCAGTGCAATAAACTGGATAGCCCCCACTCTGCAGCTGGGCTTCTGCCTGCATTGTCTCCTAGTTAATGAAGGGGTTGTTTAAAGCAAGAAGTTTTGAATGTAGTTTGGGCTATAGGTTTTAAGGGGAATAAAGGGTATAAGATAGAACTGGCAAGGGACCCGCGCTCCCTTCCTGCTCCCCTTGCGAAACTCCCTGTTAGCAGCCCGTTCGCAAAAGCTCCCTGGTCGCTTGTGCACTGCTTTATAAAGCCCTGGCCTGGGTGAATGCTCCGCCCACTGATTAAGCCTCAGCCAATTACCAGAGGCTTCTAGCCTTCAGACCTTCCTTTGAAGCTCACAGCTTCCAACTGCCAGCCACAGCACACGGTCCTTCAAACAACCAAACAAACAGACTGACAAACACAAGCTTGGCTTCATCTCCATCCCTGAGGTTATCGCAGATTAGAAGGTGGGGGGGGGGGAAAAAAAGCTCTTGTGATGACATGTTTTCCAAGCTCATGCAGTCCTCCCACACTGATAGGGCACAGCTGAATGCATGGAGGAATTCAGTGGCAGAGTCCAGGAAAGCATTAAGTGAGCGTGATGAGAAGAGGCAGGATGCAATGTTGAGGCTAATGGGGGAGCAAACAGACATGCTCAGGCATCTGGTGGAGCTGCAGGAAAGCCAACAAGAGCACAGACCGCTGCTGCATCCACTGTACAACCGCCTGCCCTCCTCCCCAAGTTCTATAGCCTCCTCACCCAGACGCCCAAGAACGCGGGGGGAGGCTCCGGGCACCCAGCCACTCCACTCCAGAGGATGGCCCAAGCAACAGAAGGCTGTCATTCAAACAGTTTTGATTTGTAGTGTGGCTACAATAAGCAATGTGGCCTTGTCCTTCCCTCCTCCCCCACCCGACCCTACCCCACCCGGGCTACCTTATCAGTTATCTCCCTTTTTTTAAAAAATAAATAAAGAAAGAATGCATGGTTTCAAAACAATAGTGACTTTATTTCCTTTGCCAATTGTGATCGAATGGGGGAGGGTGGTTGGCTTACAGGGAATTAAAATCAACAAAGGGGGCGGGTTTGCATCAAGGAGAAATACACACAACTGTCACACCATAGCCTGGTCAGTCATGAAACTGGTTTTCAAAGCCTCTCTGATGCGTAGCGCGCCTACCTGTGCTCTTCTAATCACCCTGGTGTCTTGCTGTTCAAAATTGGCAGCCAGGCGATTTGCCTCAACCTCCCACCCCTCCATAAATGTCTCCCCCTTACTCACAGATATTATGGAGCACACAGCAAGCAGTAATAACAATGGGAATATTGGTTGCGCTGAGGTCTAACCTAGTCAGCAAACAGCGCCAGCGAGCTTTTAAATGTCCAAAGGCACATTCTACCACCATTCTGCACTTGCTCAGCCTATAGTTGAACTGCTCCTTACTACTTTCCAGGCTGTCTGTGTATATGGGTTCATGAACTATGGGAGCAAGGGGTAGGCTGGGTCTCCAAGGATAACTATTGGCATTTTTACATTCCCAACATTAATTTTCTGGTCTGGGAAGCAAGTCCCTTCTTGCAGCTGCTCAAACAGCCTGGAGTTCCTAAAGATGCGAGCGTCATGCACCTTTCCCGGCCATCCCACGTTGATGTCGGTGAAACATCCTTTGTGATCCGCCAGTGCTTGCAGCACCACTGAGAAGTACCCCTTGCGGTTTATGTACTGGTTGGCAAGGTGGTCCGGTGTCAAGATAGGGATATGCGTTCTGTCTATCGCCCCACCACAATTAGGGAAACCCATTGCAGCAAAGCAATCCACTGTGACCTACACATTTCCCAGAGTCACTACCCTTGATAGCAGAACGTCAATGATTGAATTGGCTACTTGAATCACAGCAGTCCCCATAGTAGATTTGCCCACTCCAAATTGATTCCCGACTGAATCAGTCAGGCGTTGCAAGCTTTCACAGGGCCACTCGCTTCTCAACTGTCAGGGCAGCTCTCATCTTGGTATTCCTGTGCTTCAGGACGGGGGAAAGCAACTCACAGAGTTCCAGGAAAGTGGCCTTACGCATGTGAAAGTTTCGCAGTCACTGGGAATCATCCCATACCTGCAACACTATGTGGTCCCAACAGTCTGTGCTTGTTTGCTGGGCCCAGAATCGGCGCTCCACTGTATCAACCAGCCCCACTGCCGCCATGATGTCCCAATTGCCACATCCCGTGCTTTCAGGAACGTCTGTGTCCTCCTTACAATCGTCCTCATGCTGCCGTCTTAGCCAGGTTCTGCACATACTGCAGTATAATGCGCAAGGTGTTTACAATGCTTGCAACAGCAGTGGTGAGCTGAGCGGGCTCCATGCTTGCCCGTGCTATGGCGTCTGCACGGGTAACCCCGGAAAAAAGGCGTGAAATGATTGTCTGCATTTGCTTTCATGGAGGAAGGGAGGGGAGACTGACGACATGTACCCAAAACCACCCGCGACAATGTTTTTGCCCCATCAGGCATTGGGAGCTTAACCCAGAATTCCAACAGGCAGCAGAGACTGCAGGAACTGTGGGATAGCTTCCCACAGTGCACTGCTCCGTGAGTCGATGCTAGCCACGGTAGTGAGGATGCACTCTGCCGACTTAATGCTCTTACTGGGGACATACACAATCGACTGTATAAAATCAATTTCTAAAAATCAACTTCTATAAAATTGACCTAATTTTGTAGTGTAGACATACCCTAACAAAGTTATGAATGTAAGCTCCTGGGCTGTGCTTTTGAAAGTGTTGTGCAGGTTTCCTTTGAGGACAAGGACTGAGACGTCAGATGTAGAGTGATCGCTCTCTACAAACCCACAGGCGATAGGATGTTTTTGTCTTTTATCATTTTCCTGTGTGAGTTCATACAACTTCCTTAGGCCTCCTCTTAATACATCAGCTATACTGAGAGGCGGGTTCAGAAGAAGTGTCTTTGGACAGGAGAGGAGGTGAGACTGTGGGCTCCAAGGAGAAGTAAGGTACAGTTGTCTCCTTTTATTCTAGATGCATATTCCCTGCCCTTCCCACTTTTCTCTTGTGCTCTCTGATCTCCCCAACTCTCTCTCTCTCTCTCTCTCTTTATGCCTTGATTCCATTGAAAAACCTGCAGACATCAGCACTATTTGACAATTCCTGCCATGAACCAAGCTGGAGTTGATCATTACCTTTACCCCATCCTCACACTCCTTGTGTAAATAGATACATGGTGTAAATTCAAGCAGTGATGCAGACAATCAGAACAAACTCTTCCAGGAACCGGAGCTAGGCATGAACATGCCCCTACAAGCACCCCAGTTTTCTAGCTCCCTGTCAGCTCTGGCCCCACAGCCAGTCCTGTTCCTCGAGGGCTCATGCAGACCAGTACAGAAGCTACCACTGCCACTCTCTTTGGTAATAACTATTCTTATTCTGGAAATAGTAGCTTTTTTGTGATGATCTTTAGCTGAGTTCCCCTGTGTTCTGCTGCCTCCAGGTGAAATCCAGCTATTGCCTCTGTGAGAGTTTGGGGACAATATATACCTTCAAGTCAGCGGCACTGCTATGGGTAACCGCATGGCCCCACAGTATGCCAACATTTTTATGGCTGACTTAGAACAACGCTTCCTTAGCTCTCGTCCCCTAACGCCCCTACTCTACTTGCGCTATATTGATGACATCTTCATCATCTGGACCCATGGAAAAGAAGCCCTTGAGGAATTCCACCATGATTTCAATAATTTCCATCCCACCATCAACCTCAGCCTAGATCAATCCACACAAGCGGTCCATTTCCTGGACACTACTGTGCTAATAAGCGATGGTCACATAAATACCACCCTATACCGGAAACCTACTGACCGCTACACTTACCTACATGCCTCCAGCTTCCATCCAGGACACACCACACGATCCATTGTCTACAGCCAAGCTCTAAGATATAACCGCATTTGCTCCAATCCCTCAGATAGAGACAAGCACCTACAAGATCTCTATCAAGCATTCTTAAAACTACAATACCCACCTGCTGAAGTGAAAAAACAGATTGACAGAGCCAGACGAGTACCCAGAAGTCACCTCCTACAAGACAGGGCCAACAAAGAAAATAACAGAACACCACTAGCTGTCACCTTCAGCCCCCAACTAAAACCTCTCCAGCGCATCATCAGAGATCTACAACCTATCCTGAAAGATGATCCTTTACTCTCACAGATCTTGGGAGACAGACCTGTCCTCGCTTACAGACAACCCCCCAACCTAAAGCAAATACTCACCAGCAACCACACATCACTGAACAAAAACACTGACCCAGGAACCTATCCTTGTAACAAAGCCCGATGCCAACTCTGTCCACATATCTATTCAAGTGACATCATCACAGGGCCTAATCACATCAGCCATACCATTAGGGGCTCGTTCACCTGCACATCTAGCAATGTGATATATGCCATCATGTGCCAGCAATGCCCCTCTGCCATGTACATTGGCCAAACCGGACAGTCTCTACGCAAAAGAATTAATGGACACAAATCTGACATCAGGAATCATAATACTCAAAAACCAGTGGGAGAACACTTTAACCTGTCTGGTCGTTCAATGACAGACCTGCGGGTGGCTATCTTACAACAGAAAAACTTCAAAAACAGACTCCAACGAGAGACTGCTGAGCTGGAATTGATATGCAAACTAGATATGATCAACTCAGGATTGAATAAGGACTGGGAATGGCTGAGCCATTACAAACATTGAATCTATCTCCCCTTGTAAGTATTCTCACACTTCTTATCAAACTGTCTGTACTGAGCTATCTTGATTATCACTTCAAAAGTTTTTTTCACTTACTTAATTGGCCTCTCAGAGTTGGTAAGACAACTCCCACCTGTTCATGCTCTCTGTATGTGTGTATATATATCTCCTCAATATGTTTCACTCTATATGCATCCAAAGAAGTGGGCTGTAGCCCATGAAAGCTTATGCTCTAATAAATTTGTTAGTCTCTAAGGTGCCACAAGTACTCCTGTTCTTTTCACCGTAAAGCAGTGTGTACTAGGACGTGGCTGCTGGAGCTGGAGGGATGGGAGAGGGGGTAGCAACAGCTGTTTTGTTTTCAAAGCAAGGAACTGCATCTGCAAAGGGCAAATAAAGTAAAAATCCAGCAGCTGGCAGGGAGGAGGGACAAGATCTCAAAATACACAGAAATAGTGTGGGAGATCTGAAAAAATAATATCTATCTCCTCTCATCTCCGGCTCGCAAGGTATTTCCCAGCATTCACTGACCCATGGCATATCCATGGGGCAGGTAAGTGTCCATGGGGCACAGGCTTTGAGAGGTTAGGTGATTTCTCTATCACTAACAGAGCCAGAAATACACTTACCTATGCTTGAGTTTCAGTCAATTGCTGTAGCCAATGGACTCCTCGCACGTACCAACACCTGTCAGCTACGTCAAGCCAAAATGCTTTTCTGACGTGTAATCTGACCTCAGCTCCCAGTGGGGTGAAACTGTTCCCGCCTGAGGGGCTTGAGGCGGACTAAAAGGTCCATCGCCCGGTGTGCTTAGCACCAATAAAGACACCGAGGGGAGAAAGCAAGCCAAGTTTATTTCAGAGCTCTGAGATGACACTAGGAGACCAGCATGTCTCAAATCCAGTGCAACAAATACAAATAACTTTTACCTTTTTATACCCCAAGCAGTTTCTGTGTAAGCCTTTGTCTGTTAACTCCCTCTTACTACTCCCACCCCTCCCTTCTCTAGCCGTTACAATTAGAAAAGTTCCCATACGCCTGCTTATCTTTCGGCCTTGCAAGGCCTGTTTACAGCAGCTGCCTGCTAGAAACGCTGACCAATACATTTCTGCCTTAACATGTAAGCAGTGAACACAGAAGTAGATGAGAGCTCACAAGATGGAGTCTGGGGGTTCAGATAGGCCCAGAGCAAAAGAGCTTCATCGACACTTTGGCCTTCCACTCTCCCGAGTTACCTGGTAGCTATGCCTAGAGGCCCCCAACAAAAGTCTTGGCTAACTGAAGGGATGTTCCAGGTGAGCACTCCACTCGGTAATATCGAATAATGGAGCCTTTTGGCCACCAGGGCATAGTCAGAGGTGATGGAAATGACAGTGACAAGGTGCAGAGGGGGCAGAATGGAAAACCATCACCAGGTAGCTGTGAGTGGTTCTAGGGTAAAGTGACCTGGTACTGCTTCCCCCTACAATGCTTCCCCCTACATCCCCTAGTTCCCCTAAACCAGGTATCCAACCCCAAAGGGAATCCAAATAGTGGGTTCCCCTTCCTGGGCCTTCCACTGGTTAAAGGCCCGTTCAGCTGACAAGATGTGCTTGTTAATGTCCTGTGAAAACTCTGGGACATAGGTACAACACTCTTCTCCAATAAGGGCACAGACCCCGCCTCGCGAGGCTAACACATAATCTAGGGCCTGTCAGTTCTGTAAAGCCAGCAGTCGAAGCTGGTACAGCTCAGAACTTATGCTTCTCTCTATGGCTAGGGTATCATTGGCAAACTTAAATTGTCAGAGGTGCTACTGCTAGTAACCATCCACCTTTGACAAAAGTCTGACCAATTTTGGGGTACTACTCTCCAGGGCAGTCCCGCTGAATGATGGGGAGTCTGGGCACATATCCAACAGTTGGAGAGATTGAACTCACGGGCAAAGGCAATTTTCAGGGCCTCATATGTGTTGGTAGCCATATCTGCAGGGATGGCTCCCCATCCTGCATGCGATGTGGGTGAAACAGTAGGTAACAGAAGAATTGTCTCTGTGATAAAAAGAAATGCTGTGAGAGACCCTAAACCTAAACCCATATTGTAATTATCACAACCCAAATACCCAGAAGACAAGAATAATTGACACTAAACAAGTCAAAAAAATAACAAGACCAAATACATAGGCCAGGTCGGCCTTCTGTGAGAAAATAAAACCAATGCTTAGGGTTCTCGCGGGGAGTATGCTGTGACTGTTCAGAAAGATCACAACGCATTCCCAGCGACCCTTACTGTCTTTTGAATAGCAGCTTAAGTCCCAAATCGTTGCTAGCCGTCTTCTCCGCAGGCTGGACAGTCCACTGTTTAGGAGCAGGCACTGCTTTCAGTCGAGAGTGATGAATCCAGTTCTTGTGTCCTTGGACCTTTGCCGCTGTATGGGAAACAAGCAGGACGGTGTGGGGTCCCTTCCACTTCTCTTGGAGAGGCTCGTCCTTCCAGGTCCGCACGAGAACGGAGTCATCAGGCTGCAGGGAGTGGACCCGGAGTATCCAGCAGAAGAGGCTGTGAATCTTTGGTGTACCTGTGAAGAAAAGAAAGAACAGCAGACAGAGGGCACATGTACTGAGACAAAAAACCATACCCCACTTCCCATTCCCCTGCCAGAACTGGGGTACCATTCATAGGCCATGCTCTTCCAAACATAATCTCGAAGGGACTAAGCCCTATCCTACCCTTAGGGAGAGCACGAATGCGAAGTAACACAAGGGGCAAGGCATCAGGCCACTTAAGAGATGCCTTCTGACAGACCTTTGAGAGGTGTCACTTGAGTGTCTGATTTGTGCGTTCCACTACTCCACTGGCTTGTGGTCGCCAGGGTGTGTGGAGTTTCCAGGGGATCTGCAGAGCACTTGATATCTTTTGAACCACTTTGAGGTGTGAAGTGTGTTTCATTATTAGATTCCATCCACTGAGGAAGGCTGAAGCGAAGAATGATTTCCTTGACAAACTTAAGAGCCACTGTCTTGGCAGTGTTGTTGCGACATGGGAAGGCCTCAGGCCATCCGCTGAATCGATCCACTAAGACGAGGAGGTACCTGTACCCTTGGGTCCTGGGAAACTCAGTAAAGTCTATTTGCCACACCAATCGTGGGCCTGGGGTAGGTTTCAGGGTGGCTGGTGGCACTGCTACTCCTGGTCGAGGGTTATTCTTTTGGCAGATTAAACATTCAGCCTGTACCTGTGATGCTAGGGGTTTAAGTCTAGAGGTTAGAAAACATTTATTCATGAGCTGGATAAGAGTCTCTTTGCCTGCGTGTGTGGTTTGATGCAGTTCCTGCAACACTGATCGAATCAAGCCCCTGGGCAGGAGGATTTTTCCCTCTGTGGAATAAAGCCATCCCTCCTTTTCCTGGAGACCGAGACTGTCCGCCAGGTTTCTGTCCTCTTGGGAGTACTGAGGGGCTGCAAGCTCACCCACTGATGGGATGAGGGCATGCATTTGGGCATTTTCCTCAGTTGGTGATTTCAGGGTAGCAGCTCGCTTAGCTTCCCTGTCTGCTCTGGCATTGCCCTTGGTTACATCTTGATCTTCCCTCTGATGGGCTTTGCAATGCACCACTGCTACTGCTGAGGGGAGTTGTACTGCTTCTAAAAGCTGGAGAATTTGAGACCCATACTTGACCGGAGAGCCTTGGGCTGTTAGCATTCCCCTTTGTTTCCATAAACCAGCGTAAGCATGCAATACCCCAAAAGCATACTTTGAGTCAGTAAAGATATTAACCCGTTTGTCTTTTGCCAGCTCGAGTGCCCGAGTCAGGGCCACTAGTTCAGCGAGCTGGGCAGATGTTTCTGCCGGTAAACTCTCAGCTTCCACGGTATCATGAAGAGACACAATAGCATAACCAGCCCTCCTTTGCCCATCCACAACAGTACTACTTCCATCTGTATACCATTCCAAGTCAGCATTTGGGAGTGGCTGATCTTTTAGATCTGGGCGGCTAGAATACTGAACATCTATGATTTCTAAACAGTCATGTTCCTGCTTTTCTGTCTCTGATAGCAGGGTAGCTGGATTAAGGGAGGGACAGATCTGCAGGGTGACTTCAGGATTCTCTAACAGCTTCGCCTGGTACCGAGCAACCCGAGCCTGTGTGAGCCAAAGACCACCCTTAGTGTCCAGCAAGGCTTGCACCATATGGGGAACATACACACTTGCACACTTCCTCCCAGTGTCAGTTTCCGCTCCCTTAACACATTCATACAAAGGTTTAGCCCACAGTCCAAACTCTGGAATCCATATTCTGCAAAAGCCTGCCATGCCCAGGAATGCCCTAAGCCGACGGTTGCTGGGGATGGGAACTCGGCAGATAGCCTCCTTCCTTTCGTTTGAGAGCTGTCTCTCTCCCTGCCTGATGTGAAATCCCAGATATTGAACCTCTGAAAGAGCAATTTGGGCTTTGTTTTGAGATACCCTGTATCCTCGCAGTCCAATAAAGTTTAGGAGACTCACAGTAGCTTTGAGACAAGGGATTAGACCCACAGCAGCAATTAACAAATTATCCCACTCCTCCAAGTCTCTGGCCAAAGCCTGTCGGGACAGAGTGGGGGAATTTTTAAATCCTTGAGCCAATACTGTCCAACAAAACTGCCTTTTAACCCTTCTGTTGTCCTCATTATGCCTTGCAGTATTTTGCTGATCTCAGTTGCTTGGGCACATTCAGCCCCCCTTCCTCTTGGTTGCCAGCAAAGTCTTGGCTGTGAACACTGACCTTGGACTGAGGCCAGCTGTATTTTCCTCTCAGTTAACTCATTCTGTGCTTTTTCCTCTTCTCCCTTTCTCGGCTTCTTCTAACTTCCAAAGGAACCTTCCACTCTTCACTCATACACCTTTTCTCCAACCATTAACACATACTTATTGCCATCATAGGGGTACCTTCCCTTTCAGGGCATTTATTTTTCCAGTGTCCCTCCTTACGGCATATGGCACACTGGTTGCGACCCAGGCGCCTTTCCTGGGGACCAGGGCGTCCACATCCACGGCCTCTCATTCCCCGGCCCCTTCCACCTTTCTGTGGCCTTACTTTGCCGCCGACCTGCACCGCCGCTACCATCATTTTCACTTGCCTTTTTTCCTTCTCTCCCTCTCTAAGGCTATAAGCCCTATTTGCAGTCTCCAAAATCTGAGCCATAGACATTCCCATTAAATCCTCCTTCTTCTGCAATTTCCTTTTAATATCAGGGGCCGCACGGCTGGTGAAGATACCCTTTATAATTGCCTCAGTTGCCTGATCATCTGGGTTTGCACTAGTAGTCTGTCTGATGGTATCCCGAATACGCTGCAGGAAAGCCCCTGGACTTTCTTTTGAGTCCTGGATTAGTTCATAAGGCTTAGCCCAATTGTTATGCCTGACAGCTGAGTGTCGGAGACCATGCATAAGCAGTTCCTTATAGGAGTTAAGCAGCCTCAGATCCCCCTCCTCATTCGGATTCCAGTGGGGGTCCCCTAGGGGGACAGCGACATCCGGCAACGGCTTGCCTTCTCTATCCCCATCATGCCTTTTCTGTTTTCCTTCTCCTTAGCCTTGGCTATAACCTGATTCCGCTCCACTTCAGACAACAGGGTTCTCATAAGTATATTACAATCATCCCAGTCAGGCTTATAACTTGCTAGACACCCTTCAAAGACAGAAATGAACTTGCTTGGATTCGTTGAGAATTCTCCTGCCTCTACCTTAAAAGCAGCCAGATGTTAAAAGCAACATGAGAATACACTGACACTATCTGTGCTGGCCGTTCCTGTGTTCCGGGACGGGCTACCACACTCTCAGTAATCAACAGATACAATCCCACGGGGGGGGGGTACTCTCTAAAGCCTGTGGGGGTGGAGGAGCCGAAGGGGACACCGATTCTGGCATTACAACAGTGGGAGGGTTCTGGGGTTTAGCAGCCAATACTACCGAGCCTGTCGGAGTCAAATGGCACTTGAGCAAAATATCAGTCCTATTTCTTAACACCATAAACGTATACGCATAGAGATGTTCATTCCCTTTTACCTGTTCTCTGACAAAACAAAAGCAACTGAAGGATCATGTTGCAATTAAGTGATCCTTCCGGTGGCCACCTTTCTTGGCACTCCAGCTGGTACTGAGGCCAATCAACTGTACAGAACCTTTTCAATTTACTTTTAATCAACTGATCAGATCCAAACACTTTCCAGTTCACCAGAATGCATTCTAAAAGTGTACACTGTACCCTGCCGGCTGTACTCTCCCTCAGTATGGGGCAGGGACAGACTCTGGGCGTCCCCAGGTCAAAACAGGCAGACACTGGGCGTCCCCAGGTCAAGACAGATAAAGTCCCCACTGGACTGTTCCTACCTTATCCAAGGGTCCGGTTCTGCACCGTCGCCCTCTCCACGGGACCGGTTCCCCACCGTCGCCCGCAGCTGCTTCTCCACTGTCTGTGTGCGTTGCACCGTTGTGCCCTCCGGGGTCGAGCAAACCACGTCTCTGCCGAGGCCCCCGATGAAGTCACCGGTGCGCGCTGGGCGTCGGTCGTCGCTGTAATCCGTCGGCCACCAGGAGGGATCCGGGCAAGGTTAAATTTCAGCCTCGAGCCCCACGTTGGGCGCCAAAACTGTCACCGCCTGAGGGGCTTGAGGCGGACTAAAAGGTCCGTCGCCCGGTGTGCTTAGCACCAATAAAGACACCGAGGGGAGAAAGCAAGCCAAGTTTATTTCAGAGCTCTGAGATGACACTAGGAGACCAGCATGTCTCAAATCCAGTGCAACAAATACAAATAACTTTTACCTTTTTATACCCCAAGCAGTTTCTGTGTAAGCCTTTGTCTGTTAACTCCCTCTTACTACTCCCACCCCTCCCTTCTCTAGCCGTTACAATTAGAAAAGTTCCCATACGCCTGCTTATCTTTCGGCCTTGCAAGGCCTGTTTACAGCAGCTGCCTGCTAGAAACGCTGACCAATACATTTCTGCCTTAACATGTAAGCAGTGAACACAGAAGTAGATGAGAGCTCACAAGATGGAGTCTGGGGGTTCAGATAGGCCCAGAGCAAAAGAGCTTCATCGACACTTTGGCCTTCCACTCTCCCGAGTTACCTGGTAGCTATGCCTAGAGGCCCCCAACAAAAGTCTTGGCTAACTGAAGGGATGTTCCAGGTGAGCACTCCACTCGGTAATATCGAATAATGGAGCCTTTTGGCCACCAGGGCATAGTCAGAGGTGATGGAAATGACAGTGACAAGGTGCAGAGGGGGCAGAATGGAAAACCATCACCAGGTAGCTGTGAGTGGTTCTAGGGTAAAGTGACCTGGTACTGCTTTCCCAGGCACCCTCCTGCCAGGCCCCCTTCTGCCCCCTTTACATGTCACCCCCTACCCTGACAAACTTGGCCCTGCCTTTCTGATGCCCTCGGGTTATGACATCACAAATGATTGCTTCGGAGACACCCAGAGGCTTGTGATTGGTGAGGGGCAACCCACTAGGAAGCCGAGGTGCAAGTAGGGAACAGTGACAGCGATCAGCAGAAGCATTTGCAAAGAACCTGTTTGACAGATGTGCCTGGGGGTGTCGGTGGCTCTGACTACATTGAGTTACAAGCCGAATGGAACTTCCTGTGTGACAGCACACCCTGCAGGCCATGGTAGGAAATGCAGACCAGACACCAGCCGGGGAGAAGTCCAGCAGCTGGGGTCGAGGGAGCTCTCTGGGCGCACTGTTGGGGAAGGGAGGGAAAAACACAGGCAGCGATTACTGAGCTCACAAGACGTGTACAGAACAGGAAAGCACAAGCCGCTGAAGCAGTAAAACCAGGATCCAGGAGAAGGGGCACTGAAGGAGCTGCTGGTGGAGGAAATGGACCTGATGCTGCCTCTCACCATCTCCTACTTCTCTCATTCTATTCTCAGTCTACATCAACATAAGGAAATATTGGACCCTGACCTTGACCACTGCTTTCCCAGCATAGTCTCTCCAAATTTGGGGTGGATTCTGTCTGTGCCTTTAATCACATTGCTCATGGTTGTATCTGAGCACTTCAAATCTTCAATGCATTTTCCCAGACACCCTGCATGGCAGGGCAGCACTATTATTCCCTGTACAGATGAGAACTGTGGCACAGGAACACTAAGGGCCAGAATTTTAAAGCTATTGAGGCATCTAAATAGAATGAAGCAGCATACAGGTGGATGGGGTGTTGTGAGCAGCACCGACACTGAGCCACCAGCCTCCGTGCACTGTACTCAGCTGTGCAATTAAACTACAGACCAAAGCAGCTCTCCACTAGGGAAGGACTCTGAGCCCTAGCTGGGGTCTTTAAGGCGTAGCCTGCATTGTGGGGTGCAGAGGAGGATGTGCTGCTATGGGGTCTCCTGGAGGAATTCTGGCTTCTCAGCCTGTCCTAGAGCAATGGGATTGATGGGCTAAACCCTGAGGCATTCCACCCCTTACCTCCCCATACTGCTCTAGGTTACTGCAACATATTTCCCAGCAAGGCTAGAAGCAGATAGTGGTCTCTTTGCATATCATTATAAGGAAACAGTCTCCAGCACTGAATAAATGGAGAATGAGTGCTCCCAAACTTGTGAGGTCAGTGCAGACACATAAGAACTGACATGCCTGCCAGCCTGGGGATGCCGGTTCCTCCTCTGTAAGTGGAGGAGAGAAGAACAGCTAGTTCTCAATGGGGATAATCATTTCACCAGCAGCATAATCTGAAAGGACTGACATGACTTCCATCTAGCAGAGAACTTGTAAAACATTAGTGACAGATGCAGCTGAGACCAGCTCACTAAGGGCCACAAGCCAGGATCCGGCTCTGCTACCAACAAATTAGTCACCTTTCCCTCTTTGACTCTGGAATAGCTAGAATGGCAGGGGTAGGATGGGGTGTCAGCGCCTTGCCACTCAAGTTCCTGTGCCCGCCTCTCTGTGGGCGTCCGGTTGTGGACTATTGGCCTCCTTCCCCACTATCACCCCTGTCTGGTGGGGTAGCGCGGCCTAGCAGCCAGAGTCCATACAATCCCCCTCACAAGTGGGGTAGCACAGCCTAGCAGCCAGAGTCCATACAACTCACTCCCCCATGTGGGAGCAGTGCAGCCTAGTGGCCAGAGTCCATACAATCCCCCTCACAAGTGGGGTAGTGCAGTCTAGAGGCTGGAGCCCCTAGGATTCCTCACGGTTCAGGGGGTGGGGTGGTAGGGGGACCCAGGCCCACCCTCTGCACTGGGTCCTGACCCAGGGCCCTGTTAGTTTCAAGTTCCCCTTGCCACCCGCTCAGCAGGGATCCACCTGCAACACACCAAGCACCTATGCAGCTCTAACACCGTTTGCCTCTATAGTCCCCCTGGGTCACTTCCTACCATAAATGCCAGGTTCTCTGCTGCGGGGGGTCCTCCGGTCTGTTCTCCTCCTGTGACATCCTCTATCAGGGAGTGTCCCAGCTTGGCTGGCCTCCAGATCCTGGTGCGCAGACTCTCCCTCCTCAGGAGCTAGCAGCATGCCTCCTTCTTCTCCAGTGGTCAGCCTAGTCTGAGCTGTTCTGCAAGCTTTTATACTGTTCTCCAGTTGGAGCATGCCCAGAAGAGCTTCCAGGGCATGGCTTCCTCTGCTAAGAAAGAAGGGTTAACCCCTGCGGTACCAGTGCGGGGCCACTCTGCCCCATCACAGGTCCATAGGTCTGATCTTGTCTGGAAGTTCCTGTGTTTCTAGTTGTCTCTTCCCCACAACCCTTCCTATCTTCTGACCCAAGCAAGTACATGAATTTTTAATCCTAATGCTCAAGACAATGAAACCATTCATAGATCCCACGGCCAGAAGGGACCATTGTGATCATCTAGTCTGACATCCTGTATAGCACAGGCCAGAGACCTGCTCCAAATAACTCCTGGAGCAGATCTGTTAGACAAACATCCAATCTTGATTTAAAAAATTGTCAGTGATGGAGAATCCACCACAATCCTTGAGAAATTGTTCCAGTGGTTAATTACCTTCACTGTTAAAAAATGTATGCCTTATTTTTAGTTTGAATTTGTCTAGCTTCAACTTCCAGCTACTGGATCATATTACACCTTTCTCTGCTAGACTGAGGAGCCTATTATTAAATATTTGTTTCCTGTGTAGGTACTTACAGACTGTAATCAAATCACCCCTTAACCATTTCATTGTTAATCTACATAGATTGAGCTCTTTGAGTCTATCCCTATAAAGCAGGTTTTCTAAACCTTTAATTATTCTCATGGCTCTTCTCTGAACACTCTCCAATTTATCAACATCCTTTTTGAATTGTGGACACTAGAACTTGACACAGGATTCCAGCAGTGGTTGCACCAGTGCCAAGTACAGAGATAAAATAACCTCTCTGCTCCTAGTCATGATTCCCCTTTTTGTGCATCCCAGGATCACATTAGCTCATTTGGCCACAGTAAAACACTGGGAGCTCATGTTCAGCTGTGGAAACAGAGCTGTGACAGTCAGGGCCGGCTCCAGCTTTTTTGCCGCCCCAAGCGGCGAAGAAAAGAAAAAGAAAAAGAAAAATTCGACTGAGCTGCCACCGAAGTGCCGCCGAAGAAGAAGAAGAAGGGGAGTGAAGGACCCACCGCCGGATTGCCGCCAAAGACCCAGATGTGCCGCCCCAATCACGGACGGACATGCAGCCCCTTTCTATTGGCCACCCCAGGCACCTGCTTCCTTCGCTGGTGCCTGGAGCTGGCCCTGGTGACAGTGGAAGCAAAACATGCAGGATGGGAACAGGAGAGCAATTTCCATGGAGATGTCTCAGTTTGCGCATGCAGCTCTAGTACATCTGCATGAAAACGTAGCTCTAGTTATTAAATATTTCAGAAAGATGCATGATGTGTGTGTGTGTGAGAAAGAGTGCAACTTATGTTATTGAGTTACAGGGAATGAGATGCCTTCTGGGTCTCTCTCAGAGGTATAAGAACAGTGTGGAGACTTATTAAACGTCACTTTCATTTTTAAAGCATACTAAATAATTCCATCTGTCATCAGCATATCCATGCAACAAGCAACATTTCAGGTTATTGCAAGTGCAAAACTGTAAAAGTCTCATCTGCTTCAATCATTTTATACAATTTTTTCCTTTTTACATTTCTATCAGCCTGGAATTGTAAACAGACTAACTGATTGAACTCATGTGTCTTGTCAGTTTCCCTTCCTTGTTCTCAGACACTAACACTTCAGGGGAATATTTAAATCCAAACAAGAATCTATTTCCATGGATTTTCATGGACACATTTCCATTAACACACTGCTTGCTATCATCTCAAGCTTCAAACAGCCAGAAACAAGGGCATAATCTTTGGCTTCTTCCTACTTTTTGTGGTGTATTGAAAATTGGGTTAAAATTATGATCTAGCACTTTACATTTTTTGGATTTTCCTGGTCCTTCTTGCAAGTGAGAGACTCTGTAGGGAACAGTTGTACCTCCCTGTTTCAGGGAGCAGCCTGTTTTGTCTCTCTCTGGTTTTGGATTCTTATATGTTATTTTTAATTCTAAGAAATAGTCATGTTATGTTGCAACCTTCCAGCAAAACTATTTATGTTTTAAATCGAACTTCACTTTTTTATGCTGGGAAAAAGAACACTTTTGAGCTCTGAAATTTTGGAGATAAAGCCACTCCCTCTATGCCTTCAAGATCCTGGACAACACTGAACAAAACAGACTTGAGGGGAAAAGCCCAGGACAATTGGATAACCTATTCCACCGCACCTTCTTGATAACAGTGATGATCCTTGTAAAGGCTAAAGTTCTGTCCCACTGTGGAGCAATCTTCACTTTACATTCCTTCACTTTATACTTCCTTGCAACATTTTTCTCCTTCCTGCTTTCAATCTTAATTACTTTGGGAGCCAATCTTTCTGGAACCTAAAAAGAAGGTAGAGAGCATACTTCCCACTGCACCTGAACACTGGCTTCTCTTTCTGATCTTAACCATAAGAACAACTAGGGCAGCTGTGGACTGCAACTCCCATACAATGCAAGGGGTTGGCCTGGGTACCCACAGGACTTTTGTGGCCCTACTCTTTATAAAACTTTGATAACATCCAAAGTGAAGACTCATGGAAGGAAATGTTCCTGGCTTTAATATTTGACAATCAAATGGAAAACCCCCAGGAGCCCAGAATGAAAAAAAAGGTCAACACTGATCTATAGTTTTATCTGGAAGTTCATGAAGCATAAATAAAGCCACGCTCTCCAAGGACAGCAGCCTGCAAATTCAACTGGAAAACGCCTTCCGAGAGTTGAACACAGCAGAAGTCCTGCATGTGCTGAGCATTTGAGCAGAGTCTATACTGGCACATTCAGTGCGTGCTTTGGTCAGAAAACATTTGTTCTTATTCCTTTTGTCAGCGCCACATTTAGTGGCTAGAACAAATGCGGTACAGTGACTCTGTGTCACCAAGTCACCTTTTTCTTGATGATCTCAGGTGTCTTCCTGCAACACAATGATGGTCTATAACATCCCCAAGATTTCTGGGAGAGGGACGGAGAGAAGTTCCTAACTAATCTCAAAGTAAGGATATTTCTCACCATTTTACTTAGCGGTCTAGCCCCTTTCATCTCAAAGCACTTTACAATCTATGAATGTATAAGAATCACCTCCCTCATCAGGGAGCTGCAGCCACGCTGGGTGCAGTGCAGAAGCTGTGGAAGAGTGTGCAGGCACAGCGGCAGTTGCCTAGGACAGGAAGTGAAAAAGTACTGGCATTGCAGGGGTGGGACTCGAAGGGAGAATGGGATTTAAATGAACAATGAAGATAACCCTCTAGCAGACTCCTGGGTCCTTCCAGGGAAACAACTAGCTCTCCTGGGCTCGAGGGGCTGCTGTCCAGTCTTATTGGATGGGTGTGGGAAAAGGGTTGATGATGTTCAGCCAAACTTCACCAGCTTGTCAAGGCAGCCCAAGGCCACCTGCCAAAGCCCAGCTCCCCTGTTTCAGGGAGCTGCCTTGCATTGACGGGGGGGGGATGGAAGATGGAGGCAGTGCTGTTTGCACAGGGTCATCATCCCTAACTTTGTGTTATTTTGCCCCTGCAGTGCCTGCTGGGAGATGGAGAGCTGCTGGGTTCAGAGAAGGGTTGTTCGGGGACACGTAAAAGCTAGGAGTCAGAAGAGAGCCTGTGAGGGGAGCAGCCTGCTATCTGGGGTTGCTGTCAGGGACAGGGCTGCCTGCATCAGGGGGTGACAACCTTGTGACTGACAGTCGCTCTCTGGGTTTCCCAAATCCTTGACAGCATGTGTGTTTCCAGGATCTTTGCTTAGCTTTTGAAGTTGAGTGACCTTGAATCAAAGGAGCCACAAGACAAATCTCAAACTGCTTCCTGCTCTCTTCAAAGGAAGAGAAAGGCCTTGGCTACATTTGCAGATGTACAGCGCTGTGAGTTAAACCTGACTTCGTGCAGCTGAGTAGGGAAAGCGCTGCAGTCTGTCCACCCTGACAGCTGCCCAGCGCACTGTCGTGGCCACATTTGCGGCAATTGCAGCGCTGTTGGGAGCGGTGCATTATGGGCAGCTATCCCACAGAGCACCATTTCCCATTCTGGTGCCGTGGGTTGTGGGAAGGGGGCGTGGGTGCGGGGGATTCTGGGTCCTGTCCCAATGCCCCGTGATGCATCGCTTCGCATCCCAGAAATCCCTTTGTTTCCGTCCACCTTTGGCGCCATCTTTCAACGGTTTCTGTGCAGCGCAATCTGTCTGCGGGAAATGGAGTCCAAACTGCTGAGGCGTATGCTGACAAGTCTCGCCAGCACGTCACGCTTGGCTGTCGAACTATTCCTTAAGATCCAAAGTGACAGTGAGAGTGAGGGTGAGGAGTCCGACAATGCTATCGAGCCGCGTAACGCGTACGACATGAAATTGCTTGTGGCATTCACGAACGTGCTCAGCACCGTGGAACGCCGCTTTTGGGCTCGGGAAACAAGCACCGAGTGGTAGGATCACATCGTCATGGAAGTCTGGGATGACGAGCAGTGGCTGCAGAACTTTCGGATGAGAAAAGCCACTTTCATGGGACTGCGTGAGGAGCTTGCCCCCACCCTGTGGCGCAAGGACACGAGATTGAGAGCTGCCCTGCCAGTGGAGAAGCGGGTGGCTATTGCAATCTGGAAGCTGGCAACTCCAGACAGTTACCGGTCGGTCGCAAACCAGTTTGGAGTGGGAAAGTCGACCATTGGAATCGTGTTGATGCAAGTTTGCAAGGCCATTAATCGCATCCTACTCAGAAGAACCGTGACTCTGGGTAACGTGCAGGAAATAGTGGATGGCTTTGCACAAATGGGGTTCCCTAACTGTGGAGGGGCGATAGATGGGACGCACATTCCTATTCTGGCACCACCCCACCTAGGATCCGAGTACGTTAATTGGAAGGGGTATTTCTCTATGGTTCTCCAGGCGCTTGTGGATCACCGTGGGCATTTCATTGACATTAACACAGGCTGGTCCGGAAAGGTGCATGACGCACGCATCTTTCGGAACACTTGGCTGTTCAGGAAGATGCAGGCCGGGACTTTTTTCCCAGAGCAGAAGATCACGGTAGGGGAAGTTGAAAAGCCCATTGTGATCCTTGGAGATCCCGCTTACCCGTTAATGCCGTGGCTCATGAAACCCTACACAGGGAGCCTTGACAGCATCAAGGAACGGTTCAACTACAGGCTGAGCCGGTGCCGAATGACTGTGGAGTGTGCCTTTGGCCGTTTAAAGGGCCACTGGCGATCTCTGTATGGGAAGCTGGACTTGGCCGAAAACAGCATCCCCACGGTTATATCCATGTGCTGTGCCCTCCATAATATTTGTGAAGGGAAGGGTGAAAGCTTCACTCAGGCATGGACCTCCAAGGTTCAACACCTGGAGGCTGAATTTGCACAGCCAGAGAGCAGGGCTATTACAGGGGCCCAGCGCGGGGCTGCAAGTATTAGGGATGCCTTGAGGGAGCAATTTGAGGCTGAAAACCAGCAGTGATATCTGGTGCCCTGCACGGGAGTGAAGTGCAGTAGTTCCAATCTTTAGGAATCAGTGTCTGCTTAGCAGACAAGCAGACTTGCAGTGCCTGTTTATTTCCTGGGCTAAGGAGTCTTTTACTTTATGCAATAATAAAGAATGTTTTCAAAGCCAAAGAATCCATTTATTGAAAAGAAACAAGGGGGTGGAGTGGGGAACAGTACAATCACAGATTCGCGTATGTCCTGTCTGGTGTCCTGTGCAGTGAGTGCTGCACTTCAGGACAGCTATACTGCATGGTGATGGGGGTTGAGTGCAGAGGGTAAGGGTCGTGGTTTTCAGGGCTGGGTGGTGAAGATACTGGTGTTGGAGTCAGCGGGTGGCGTGAAGAACACGGAAGTTGGGGAAAGTGGGTTGGAGGTGACAGTGGGGCACAACGGAAAGAGTTTTGGGACAAGGGCTGTGGGGGGGGTGGCATTTGCAGTACTGCTCCTCTTTCTGCATGGCTACCAGCTCCTGGATAGCATCTGCTTGGCTCTCCAGGATGCTTATGAGCCTATCAGTGCTTTGCTGCCGGTGCGCGGTGCTTTGCCGCCGGTGCGCCGCGTTTTCCTGGCGGATCCTGCTTTCTCTCTCCCTCCAGTCCTGTGCTTTCTCATTCTCTTTAATAGATTGCTGCATCACTTCTTGCAGCATGTCTTCTTTGCTTTTTCGCGGTCTCTTCCTGAGTCTTTGCAGTCTCTGAGCAGGCGATAAGAGGGACGGCTGAGGTCTCAAGGTTGATGCAGCTGTATAGGCAAAATGCAACATTTAACAGAGGCAGCATTGTTTATACCAGACAGAGTAATGATTCCCCCCGCACTTAAGGAGTAGAAAACACACAGGGTCTACACAATAGCATAATTTTCCCATCCGAATCAGAGCACACATATCCCACATATGCATGAGGTCCTAGATTCCAAGATTAAGTGGCACAAACTCTAGTACCTATTCAACTGGGAAAGGTATGGCCCAGAGGAATGTTTTTGGGAATCAGCAGAAGACATTCACTTCCCAGCTCTTGGTGAGAGCTTCCTATTGAAACCCCAAGAGATGCACTGGAAGTTGTCCGCACAACTGTGCTCTACCTGGCTACTACATCAGACCCTGCCTTCTCGTCTATCTCCTGGTTCCTGCTTCCCAGCCTTAATCCTGATCCTTTCCCCCTGCTCTCTGACTCCAGTTCTGACCTGTGGCTCAACTCCCAACTCTGTCTCCAGCTCCAATCACTAGACCTGGCCCCTAAATCCCATCTGTGACACCAATTAGCCGCTGACTGTGTGTGTTCCAGGGCTGGAGCACCAACAGAAAAAAATAGTGGTGCTTAGCACTCACCAGCAGCCAAGCTCCCCCTCCCCTCCAGCGCCTCCGTCTGCCAGTGGCCCTACTAATCAACTCCTTCCCCTCCCTCCCAGCGTCTCCCACCCGCTGCGATCAGCTGTTCTGCCATGTGCAGGAGGCACTGGGGAGGGGGAGGAGCGGGGACAGGGTGCACTCGGGGAAAGGGGTGGAACTGGGCAGGAAGAGGCAGGCAGAGGTTGGGGTTTGGGAGAAGGAGGAGGTGGGGGCGGGGCCTGGGGTGTAGGGGGGTTTGAGCACCCCCAGGGCCCAGAGGAAGCCGGCGCCTGTGCCAACTCCTTTCAGCTCACAGATGCTTGGCAGCCTTTGTCCTTGAGAACCAAGTTCACCACCACAAAAGCACTCTTATTGGCAGGCTCACTCAGAAGCAAAACAAATGGCTGAATGCCCCCGTGAAGACTTTCCACCATCAACTCTAATCTTCCAGGGGGAAGCACACCAGTTGGCGTTGGCTGGGGAAGCTTGCAATGCTGCTACCCATTCTGTAGATACGTAGAGGGTTCCTGTCTCCCATAGAGTTAAGCAAAGAGGGTGAGAAACTTCCACAAATATTAGTTGAAACATGTATTTGGATAAAAACTATGTTCATAAACCGTTATTCACATTTGCTTTCTGTACAGGTGTGCCTACTGGTATGCCAGAGCTCTGGCCTGGGATACAGGCAGCCTGAGTTTAATTCCTGGCTCTGCTTCTGGTTTGCTGGGCAAGCCACTTCTCTTCCTGTGCCTCTGTTTCCCCATATGTAAAATGGGGATGATACTGAAAAGTGCTTTGTGATCTGCTGGTGAAAAGTGCTATTTGAGAACTAGGTAGTATTATCAGTGTGAACACTCACCAACAGTGAATTTTAAGCTTGAATGCTCAAGTATTTGCTGAAAGAACATTGTGCATTCAATTGTAACATGAACAGTTTGCAATTCACAGTCATCCAGTCAGGAGACTGAAACTATCCCATGTAGCTTACATAAGCCGCACAATGATTTCAAAGGCTGACTATCCAACATTTACAAAGAACTGTTTGCATACTGTTTACATGGGGAGAACCTGAAAGACAGTCACAAATCATCGTGGAAAAGATATATTTCAGAATTGCGCAATCAGGCACTAGGCAGGCCATTCGTCCAAACAGTCCTCTTTTGGGGTGGTTTGTCCCCCATCCAGCACTGAGACAAAACCAGACATGGCTTTGTCCAGTATCAGAGAGGGGACACCATTTTGAAAAGCATGCCACATCATCCCCACCAGTGTGACCTCACACACAAAATAGCACTTCAAAATCATGTCCTCCCTGTGGCGTTACCTCATAGACACTGTATGTACAAGGTCATGCCAGTGGGGGAAGGGTCACACCATTCCCGGAAGTACCGGAATGTCCAATGGGAAAGGAAGAGTGGCCACCCTCCACGGCACACAGGTATTTTGCAAAGAGAGAAAAAGATTAAATTGAACAAACGTTATTAGTTACAAATTATTCACTAAGCTCTAGTCCTAGTGGCTGTTGATCTGGCATCGCTCACCAGTAATATATTCACTAATCTTTTTCTCTTCAGAGTAGGAAATCTCTGATTCAGAAGCCTCAGTTC
The DNA here is from genome assembly GCF_002925995.2 of Terrapene triunguis. NCBI lineage: Eukaryota > Metazoa > Chordata > Testudines > Emydidae > Terrapene > Terrapene triunguis. The sequence continues at coordinate 1,659,560 of NW_020664563.1, read as the reverse complement.
AGGAAAGTGTTTAAGCATGTGCTTAACTTTAAGACCATGTGTGATGCTGTATGATTAAAGATGACCATTTATATCATTGTTGTTACCACTGTTGCACAATTGCACTAAATCTGATACAAAGTGTATCATGTAAGGTGTCACTGGAAAAGCTACAATCTGTCAAGTATGATTATCCTGGTTAAATCCATGTGTCATCACTGTATCTGAAGTTATGAATGTTGGGTAAGTATTTGTATCTCAAACGTGCTGATGGCCCATTAAGGACACTCCACTTTCACAACGGGCCATTGAAGAAACTCATTGTGCCCAGTAGGCCTTTCCTGTTGATGCCTCAGAGAGCAAGGAGCCAATGGCTGCCCCTGTCATTCAGCAAACCATATAAGGGCATGTGATGAGGATATGTGACCTAAGACTCCATCTTTTACTAGTAACTTTCCATGCTCAAGTGACTGTGGACTCCATCTTGGGCCAGTAATTTTCCATGTACCTGGCAGAGGCTATAAAAGACACCTGAGACATCTCAATTTTGCCTCATTCCTGTTCCAATTCTCTGGGCTGTGGATTTACAACTAAAAGGAGTATTTTGAACAATGGACTGAGGATCTTTTGCAAGCCAGCAGTCTTTTCCATCACCACTACAAACCTGATATAAGGACTTGTCAATCATTTGTATGTATATGATCTATTAACCATTTATAACTCCATTCTGTTCTTTTATTATTAAATCTTTAATTTACTAAGGATTGACTGGCAGTAAGTGTCTGTTCCTTTGGGATTAGTAGAACCTCACATATGGTGAATTGGGTTTTCAGTAACTTCTCACTATATTAGATCTGTTTATCTGAATGGGAGCCAAGGGCTGGAATGCCTAAAGGGGACTGTGTTTGGCTTCTTGTTAACCAGTGTGGTGCTATAGAAACCCTTTTGTTACTGGTTTAGTTAATCTAATTATAGAATAAACCATCTGTTTTGGGGGATTGTCTGCCCTGTTTCTTGAAGTCTGCCTGAGGCAGCATTCTCAGTGTGGTCCATCCCAGGCACCCAGTCACACCATTTTTAGGACCTTATTTTTCTCTTCGCTAAATTGAACAGTCCCACTATGTTCAGTCTCTCATATCTAGGGCTCTTAGTTTTCAGTGTTTACTGATTTTTACAGAAAATTTTGTGTGTTTTACAAAAGCTATTATTCATTTTTACTGATTTTCACACACATTTTGGACCACTCAAGAACATGAAAGTACTCATAAAGTTAAGAAAACCCAATACATTGTGTTAGGTAGATCATAGAATATCAGGGTTGGAGGGGACCTCAGGAGGTCATCTAGTCCAACTCCCAGACACATTTTTGCCCCAGATCCCTAAATGGCCCCCTCAAGGATTGAACTCACAACCCTGGGTTTAGCAGGCCAATGCTCAAACCCCAGATATGTTTATGTTAATAATAAATTAATCTCAGTGTAAATGTAAATGCAAGTCTGTCTGTTAAAGTAAGGCAAAGTAGTGGAAGATACATTTGCCCACATGCATGTGTTACTGTTAATGTATTGTTCATGAAATAAACCACAGCGTTAAAGTGCTTTTACTTTCAATAATTCTTATTTTTCTCTGTTTGTTGCTTTTTGTCTGTCCTCCTTTCCCCCAGTATTAACCCAGTTATTTACCCAGAAAACTGTGCAGTTATTTTTTTGCACCAATTTTCACTTGTGTTTTAATTTTTGTAATAAACACTGATAAAATTCTTGGGAAATTTTAAACAAAATAAAAACTAAAATGAAGTATCTTGCTCAATAGAAGCCTCTCCAGGCTTCTAATCTTTTGTGTCATCCAACTCTATCCCCGCCTGTGGAGAATGGGGATATGTTTGTTTTATTTTTTTATAAAGTATCCTATGTAATGTCCAACAATAGCGCTGTATGATATTACCCTGCCTGAATGCATAATTGCTTTCAAAGAAACCACACAGGAAAGATGAAACAATGGTCTAATATAAGGAGCATCCCTTAAAACAATCACAAGATTTATAGTCATGGAGAGTGACTCCTCAACCCCCACCCTAGTGACAGGGCTGTTTGGCCAAGGCTGAGATGAGAGAGATCAAAGGATCCTAAAATGTTAACAGGTGCCTCTGGCCAAAAGGGAGTGGGGAAATAGTCAGCTCAGCTGGAAGCTGACACAGAGAGAGCATGCAAAAGGCTGACCCAAAAACTGACTGGGAATCCGGAGACTGCAGTGGACTAGGGTTACCATATTTTGAGTGTCCAAAAAGAGGACACTCCACGGGGCCTCGGCCCCACCCCCAGCCCTGCCCACGCCCCC
>NW_020664563.1:1608851-1656844 GCF_002925995.2 Terrapene triunguis | reverse complement strand
CCAGCGGCGCCGGATTTTCCCTGACATGTTCGGCTTTTTGGGATTTCCCCCCGGACGGGGATTTGAGGCCCAAAAAGCCGGACATGTCCGGGAAAATCCGGACATATGGTAACCCTAAGTGAACAGGCTACAACTTAATGCCCAGCAAGAATGGGGGACATCAATGCTAAGCAAGCAAAATAATTGCAGAAGAATCGAGAATCAAATCTGGTCCCATCTCCCCTCATAGTGTTACACTGATGTGATCAAGGCTCATTTATCTCACAGGTTAAATGCTCAAATCAGAGCAGGAAAGGCATCTTCACCAAACCAATGAATTACAATGGACTTTGAATTCACCATCCAAAAATGGCAGTTAGCCTAGACAAATATCCCCCTTTTTGACTCATTGAGACACTAAAGCAAATTTGCTCTCAGCCTTTAGGCTAAAATGGTGTGCAGTCTCAGTTCCTGACCTAGTAGGTCAGACACTGTTTCCTACACATATAGGGGCTTGTCTCAGTAACTACTATGACTGTTGGGGGAGGGATAGCTTAGTGGTTTGAGCATTAGCCTGCTAAACCCAGGGTTGTGAGTTCAGTCCTTAAGGGGACCATCTAGGGAATTGGGGTAAAAATCTGTCTGGGGATTGGTCCTGCTTTGAGCAGGGGGTTGGACTAGATGACCTCCTGAGGTCCCTTCCACCTCTGATATTCTATGATTCTGATGAGATATTGACCTTGCTAGAGATGGGTAAGTATAGGTATGCTGCAGATTTCTATTAGTCTGTATTGACTGCTCCATGAGGTCTGCAGCAGCCCACACCACTGGAAATCCTGGCCTTAGCTTACATTATTGTTACAGCGTTTCCTGTGAGTGTTCACAGGGGCTCTAAATCCTGGGTTTAACATTTCCTTGATAAGAACATAAGAATGGCCATACTGGGTCACACCAAAGGTCCATCCAGACCAGTATCCTGTCTACTGACAGTGACCAATGCCAGGTGTCCCAGAGGGAGTGAACCTAACAGGTAATGATCAAGTGATCTCTCTACTGCCATCCATCTCCACCCTCTGACAAACAGAGACTAGGGACACCATTCCTTACCCATCCTGACTAATAGCCATTAATGGACTTAACCTCCATGAATGTATCTTGTTCTCTTTTAAACCCTGTTATAGTCCTAGCCTTCACAACCTCCTCAGGCAAGGAGTTCCACAGGTTGACTGTGCACTGTGTGAAGAAGAACTTCCTTTTATTTGTTTTAAACCTGCTGCCCATTAATTTCATTTGGTGGCCCCTAGTTCTTATATTATGGGAACAAGTAAATAACTTTTCCTTATTCAATAACTTTTCCTTATTCATGATTTGCTTTTCAGTTCTGTAAGTACAGACATTCTAAGGCCAACTCAGTGTAATTCACCCCAGAGCTTCCTACCAGGTGAGCAGACTCAGCTCTGTGGCATACACCCTCTACTGTACCTTCACACCCTGTCCATTCTCCAGGAGGAGAACTCTGGCAGGGTACAAGTCCAGCTGGACCTGCTAAATTACACATCTGGCCACGAAAGGGGTGTAGTCCAGAGACCTATTTAGAGAGTGGCTGGATTGTAGGATTCCACCCCAAAGAGAAGTGGAGGCCCAGGCTTGTCACTTGACAGGGGTGCCCCTTGGTGGCCTGGAAAAGTATCTCAGAAGAGGCAGCCTGCCCAAGGATGGTGATGTCTTCTATTTCTGCTGTATATTTAGGTAGAGGCTGACTAGAACGGAACATAGTATCCCAGGTGAGGCCACACCACTGATCTATAGATAGGCTTGGAAGGAGTGGATTTTTGTCAGTAAGTGTCAATAAAGCTTGACTCCACCACACACACAAACCGATGAAAAAATATTACCATTAATAATATCAAAAATTACAGATAGGCAAAGTAAGAAAACTGCTGCTTGAGAACTTAACTGAGTTTGATTTAAGGCTACTTACTTTGTATATTTTGCCATGTGATGTTGAAAATTTGGGTTTTAAAAGGTTATAAAGCTTTAACTTTTTGAATCTTAACATCTACTGTCAATCAATAATTGTCTGACCTCCACCAGAATTTCCTGCAAGTGTAAAATTTAAAATAAAGTGTGAAATTCAAAAAAAATGCTTAAAAATAAACATCGATATTATCTGTCAAAATTATCAAACACTACAACTGGAATTCTGCCAAGGCTATATATAGAACAGCATCACAATATTTTCAGTAGCATTTTCTATTCCAGTCTTTATACACGTAACATTCCCCGGCCCCCTCCCCACTCTGCAGAGATTTACAGTGATTCCAAGGTCTGAGTGGCTACAGCTAATTTAGGACCCAGCCACATGGACAGGCAGATCACATTATTTCTGCCAATCTGCATTACCTTGCATTTGTCAACACTGAATTTCATCTGTCATCATGCTGCCCATTCATCTTGCTGAATTAGGTCCCTCTGAAGTTCCTCACCATCTGTTTAACTCAGCTAAATAATTTTTTGTCCCTTTCCTAAATCATTAATCAATGTGTTAAACCACACTGGTGCTAGAACTGAACCTGGATCACCCCCCTAATTTGTGCCTTGTGTTGGGTATTGTAGTTCATACTTACCTTACCATTCTTCCTCTAGTATTGTTATTAGCAGTGCCATGGAACGTGTAACAACGTCTACTGAATATTACAGATTTCTCGTGCCTCACAGTTGCATTGGTATGAAACTGTTTCTAATCAAACCACTCTTTGGGTTTGTGGAAGCAGAGAAAGAACTGACAGGAAGGGGATGCAATGTATGACAGTTTGTTAGCAAGAGTCAAGCTAACTGTAACCCTAATAACGCGAGATTTGTAGAAGCGAGGAATGTGTGAGGCGAGTGGGAAAGAACTGTGTGAGAAGTTGTTGCGACCTTGTGTAGATAATGTGTAGATAATATGGAATGTAGACTAAGAGTCTACATTAGTGAGCAAAACAAGATATCAGAATGACCTATGTATAAACAAAATGCAGCTGTTGCTCATTATTGTCTGTAACAAAAGGTATAAATGCTTGCTGTAATTGTTTACCTGTTGAGAGACCTGTTTAGCTCTCTCCCTCTATGCAATTGACAGAGAGAAAATAAAGTATCTGACTTGCTGTACCCAAACAAAAAGTGAGAACTCTGTTATTCTCCGACAATTTGGGGGCTCATCCGGGATGGCAACGCCCGCAAAGGCACCGGCAGCTGCTACGGATCGTTCCCCTTCGAACCCCATGGCACCACAATAGAGGTAGAAGACCTTTTGAAATCTCTATTGGGGTGTCGGAGGAGGACTGTCCGTGGGGCCGTCTGTCCCTGTTGGGCTCACGCCATCCGAACTTATTGACTGTGCAGCAAGGTCAGATGCAGAGCGCTTCTGGGGAATTGTTTTGCCGCCCCCAATAAGGTAGTTGTATGCGGTTCTGGGGACCTGTTAGTTTGGCCGCCCCCATATGCATAAGAGAAATGCATAGGTATGCACCGGTGCTAAGGGGTTTTTACTGCCTCAAGAGGGGTTGTTACCGCCTCATAGTGTGTTGAGGCTGGACAGAGGGGTTGTTTACCGCCTCAAGAGGGGTTGTTACCGCCTCATAGTGTAGATGCATCGTGGTATTTGGAGATAGAGGCCTTGGTGTGTGTGTGTGTGTGTGTGTGTGTGTACACCAGTGTGAATTGAGAGTTACCGGAAGACGCCCAGAGTACTCTGCGAAGTCTTTTGGCTCGTGACCAGAACTACTCTAACGTAAGCCCGGTAACTAGAGGATCTTTTAGGAGATCCGACCCACGGTGGGCTAACTCGGCCTGGCATCGTCCGACGAGGAAGCTACCTGTATCTAGGAGTGTGTGAACCCATCTTCCCTCCCCCTGTTCCTCTCTGTGTGAGCCACTGACAGTCTGATCATCTCACTGGATGCAATGAAAGAGCGGCGCCGTCTCTCAGAGACTAGCCGACGCTCTTTGCTGAAGGGAGGTGTAGGAGGGTCGTGGCCGTCCTCGTTAGCCTCTCCTGTGTGAGTTCCCTGTAGGGAGAGATCCTTAGTTTATGTGCCGCTAGAGCGGACAGGGCATCCTCCCTGTGTGTGTGATTGGAAAATGGGTGGGAGACAGTCTAAGCATTCCCTCTTACCCCCTAAGGGTACCCCATCTTATTTCATGTACGTACATTATGGTCCTAAAACCTGCAGGTATTTAGAGAATTGGAATCATTACACGCATGAAAATTCATCTAAACAATGCCCACTAGAAGGTACCTTCAATCTAGATAAGATCATACATCTCAGAGGAGCTTTTAATCACCAAAAAGCCTCTGAGACACAATGGGAGAAATTTGTCTATTGAGGAAAGGAACGGGTTAATTTGAAATTCAGCTTGGTCCAGAGATAAAGAGAAAGTTAATCTGCGTTCAAGGTCAAGAATCAATGCAGACCAGGCTAAGTACAAAGAAAAACTGCTTTCGGTCCCAGCTGGCTGTGAAAAAAATATAGACGTAGTCAAACCAAAGGCAATACAAGTTACAGTGCTGAGATTACATTTGCAAAGCTTAACTGTCCAGTGAGATCCAACAGTCTGCCTTTGCGACCCTGGAGCCGGTGTGGTTTGGGGACGCTGGAGAAGCCAGAGGCAGCCGGCCTGGACTGGAATCACTGAAAAGACGCCCCAGGAGACCTCAGGGTGTAAAAGAACTGCCCTCCCAAGAGAGGAAGCAAGTTGGAGATTGCACAGCACCTTCTCTGAACGTTATACACAGACGTAGCCAGTCTGGACGTACGTGTGTGAGTATGAAAGTGTGCCTACTCTCAGCCGCAGTAAGTCTGAGAACTGGAGAGGGGTTTAGCATTCCTCTCTCCACCCCGGTTGACCGGGAAGGGTGTCAGGTGGATCTACCCCAGTCATAGCAGGACTGGGCAATAGAGAAGTTGGAGAAAAGGGAAGAGTTGTGTACTTCATAACTAGAATTGATCAATTAAGAGCATAGATCATGAACCAGGCAGCAACTCAAACCTACGCCCAGGGCAAGTTGCAAGCCTTGAGACAGGACTTCCAGGCAGAAAAGGAAGCACTGGCTAAGCAAGTACCGGTCCTTCAGGGACTTGTCAAAATTTAATTATTTGTGCTCAGTATATGCTGTAACAGCAGTGTGTTTGCCACAAGAGAAAATTGAATAGTTAAACGCCAATGAGCCATGCGTTTTGCCCAGGTGGCAAGCCTCATGAAGGAGAACTCGGGTAGCCTTGTGAGTAAGAATGTTTAAGGGAAGGGACCAGGAAGGGTGGGGGCTAGTTGAGAAGCCCACCCTCCTAGCTAAATTGGTAGTGAAAAAGCCGGTGCCCATGGAAGGGACCGTTCAGCAAGAAAAGCAGGATCGGGCCCAAGCGGGCAAGCAACAGATAGAGAGATTGGAAAACAGGCTGGAAACTTTGAGGGCATAGTGGAAGGAAAGGAGTAAGTAATTATAAGCATGGGGATTTCAAATCCTCAGGATAATAATTGGAATGGTAAAATGTGTGTAAGACAGAGTCTTTGTACCAAGGTGCAAGGCTCTCCTTTCTTCTGCAGAATAAAGCAACTCTTCCTTATCCCTGTCTGGCTGTTACTGGCTCTCAGCTAGGTGGACCCGATATTTTGGTGACAGTTACTGGCGACTCCGGTTAATGAATTTCTGTCTTATACATTTGGGCATTAGGTGTGTGGACGGAACTGAGCCTCTCATTCGTAATTCCTCAGAGTGGAAGCCATCGCGTGCGATGAAGCTCTGAGGTCGAATTGGGATCCTTCTGTCCCGTCCCCTGTAGTGGTCAGTATTAGTAGAAATTCCTGTAATAGGATCCTATTAGGCCATAATTCCCTCTGTGTTCTGTGTAATTCTCTGTTAGAGTGTCAGCAGGCAGATGGGTGGGTCTCTGGTAAAACCCTCTAAGGATAGCCCTTTGGATTATATGTTAAGTAAATGGCCTTTACCTGGTGTTCAAAAAAGAAATAGAATCATAGAATATCAGGGTTGGAAGGGACCTCAGGAGGTCATCTAGTCCAACCCCCTGCTCAAAGCGGGACCAATCCCCAGACAGATTTTTGCCCCAGATCACTAAATGGTCTCCTCAAGGATTGAACTCACAACCCTGGGTTTAGCAGGCCAATGCTCAAACCACTGAGCTATCCCTCCCCCCATAAATAGTTACACCTTGTGTAGAAATTGATGTGGCTAGTGTTGTGGAAATTAAATTGTGGAGAGGATGTGCATTTTCCCCAGAACATGTGCAGTGTATATTGTAGTAGAGGTAAAAGAAATGCAAACCTACCAATATAGGTTGTGTTGTCTTTTTCAGATCACTGTGTGTTTGAAAGCAGAAGTTAGAAGTAAAAGGCAATCAAAAGTCTGGGAAAGTTAATTGTGTCCCTTTTTAAGTAAGAATCTTTAAGATGTGGATAGCTTTGGATCTGAAAGCAAGCCAGAAAGCATCTGTATTAATGCAATTTTCTAACTAATAAGGTAGAAGCCACTGAAACCTGGGCTGCCTATGAAACAAATACAAGGAAATATGGGGTAATTCCTCTGTTTTGCCTAAAATCAACAAGAGTATGTGTACATAAAGGAAATATTTTAAGCAATGACTGACTACCCAGAAGGGGCAGACCTCTGTTCTTTTGTCTTTCAGATCATCAGAGAAAACGGATGCCAGCTGAACAGCATTCAATGTACCATGCATTTACTGGTACAATAGGAATTATTTTTGTGTTCTATGTCCTGTCTTGTGGTGTTTGTCTTGTGGCCAGAATTGTTGGATTTAATATTTTCATAAGACAGTCTAGTTCAAAATTAAATAGAAGGGTTAAATCAAAAAGCAGATACTTGTTTTATTCAACTTGGAATACAAAGTGTTTGAATAAATCAGGAAAATGTGATATATTAAAGTCTAATACATTTGCTTAAGTAAGAAAAAGAAACTTCATTGGCCAGATTTTTTTAATTGAAAAATTGTTGTTAAAATTTGCATACCAACAGTCTTTGGAAGCAAGGACATAGAAGGTTAACCCACTCCCCATATTGCCCATGGGATCCTTCTGGCTACCTCAGATTTCTAGCCAGAGGGTGGGGAGGGAGGAAAGCTATTGGACACCAGAGGTTGTACGGAGTGGACTCCTCAAAAGTGGGTGTGCTTGTCCTGGTTTGTTGCTCCAAAGCTCTGTAATAAAGTTATTTTACTGGAAGAGTGTACATGGCATACATTGAATAATAAGATTAATGTACTGTATAATGGCAATGTGTATGTGTTCATTGTTGGGAAAAGGTGTATGAGTGAAGAGTGGAAGTTTCCTTTGTAGGTTAAAAGAAGCCAAGAAGGGAAGAAGGAAAAAGAACAGAACGAGTTAACTGGAAAAAATAGCTAGCAAGCTCAATCCAAAAATAAGACGCTGGCCCCATCCAAGGACACTGCCCACAGCTAAGACTTGGCTGACAGCCAAGAAAAGGGGGGCCTGAATGTGCCCAAGCAACTATGAGATCTGCAAAACACTGCCAGGCATTAATGAAATGTGTTAGGTTTCTTTTCTCACAGATAAAAGAAGTGCTATCCAAAGACCCTAGTAGCCCTGCCGTTCATTGAAACAAGGAGACTGAGTCTACGTAAAGTCCATCAACGAAAGACTGCTTTGGCTCCACACTGGAAAGGCCCTTTCCAAGTCCTGTTAACCACCAACACCGCTGTGAAGTGCCAAGGACTGCCTACCTGGACCCATGCTTCTCACTGTAAAAAGACCCCTCCACCTCGGGAGGACTCTCCGACTGATAAGCCTGTTTCTCCTTCTAGCTCTGCTGTGCCTTCTGGACAGCAGGAAAAAGAAAAAAAAGACAAGGTGAAGTGCTAGTAACCTCTCCCTTGTCCACTGACAGACCTACTGTGCCTTTGGATTTTTCTAGAAGAAGCAAAACCATTACAGGGTGATGTGCTAGTAACCTCTCCCCTGTATGATGCTAAACCACACTGTTTCAGGAAAAGAGAAGAAGGAACACTTGCTTCATTGAAACCACAAAGTCCAGGGATTCCTGACTACAAGATACATTAAGAACTGACCCTGGTGAAGAAACAAAGAATTATACACTGGCAGGAAGAAACTTGTGGGACCCATGCTTGGGAACGTGGTATTGATTGGATTTTGGGGTTTATTCTACAGGCTGCGCCCTGTGTTTTGGATAAGTCCTTCAGCATGTATTGCCCTCCCTAATTGGATTTTAAATTATAAGTACCAAAGGCACCTTGTTGCCATTGCCCCTGCCATCTCCTCCATTACACTATTACCCCTGTAACACATCCAAATACAGACAATGCCATATATTTGATAAAACCAATGGCCAAGGCCTTCACACTTTAGTGATTTATTTAAATATTGTTTGAAAAAAATTATTTTTAAGGTTCAGGATATCCCATATAAGTGAACAATTGAATGGAAAAGAATGGATCAGTGGAGATAAAAGTATATGATATCACTACCAGCGAACCCCAAGAATCTGTAATTGCAATTGATGGGTTCTATAGCGAAGTAGATATGATGGCTGTTCCTGGAATTTGCACTGTGTTAAATGAGAGAGGCCCTTATTGTTATTTGGTCACCCAATTAGTGAATAATCAAACAAATACCCGAAGAGTTTGTTCTGCCACTGGAAATTTTACCTGCATAGAAATTATTCCAGTGACTAATAATGTTATTTCCGCCCTTAGTTCAATGACCCAGAAGTTGCTGATAGAGATGGTATTGAATATCACTGAGGCTGGGAAGGCATTGCAGTGGGATCTGGCATGTTCAGAAATTCAGGATTTCCTGAATGACCAGCTAATGGCCATTCAGAATGATCTAGAGCATCAGGCTTGGCCCACTGCCCTTACAGACACATCAGGAGTACCATCTGATCTGTGGCCATGGAGACATACTTGGAGACTTTCTGGGTGGAAGTGCAGATGTTCTCAGTGCTCCTTCCAAGCATATGGACCGGTTGGGGGGGTGTGGGCTCCCACATACCGAATCCTGCCGGGTCCATGAGGAGGATGCATGTGGGATTGGGTAATTCACCGAGACATCTGGGAAATTAGACCTCCTGGTATGCCCAATTGATTTTTAGTCAGTGCTCCTGGGATTACATCTGACATTTGAATGGGGTTAGGGAGTCAATGGACATTTTGGCCGTTAGAACCCCCACAGCTTCAGTGTATCCATAAACTGAAGCCAGGAGAAGTTGTTACTCTTCATGACTATGTTTGCTGGGAGGGTAGGGGACAAGGAACTACCCTGACAGGACACTTACACACAGCTATCATTAGCCTGAAAAAGTATGTTAAAGCCACCGCATTGCACGACAACATTTTAATCTCACTACCACTGCAGGCAATCATATTATCTACTGGCCTGCAGATAGAGTTTTGCAAGTAGCCCTTAGGTTCCAGATACCCTTTAATTGGACTAGTTTAGTACCTGATCGATTTCAAAATTTGCTTTCACTGTTACCAGAGGTTCAGAAAATCTCTGAAATACAAGGGCAAATTCACATGCTTCAATATATATATCAAGTTGAAAAGCATGCCTTTCATACAGCTTATAGAGTGTCTATTTTATGTACTAAGTATGATGTATTGTGCTTTATGACTAAAACTGTACAAAAACCCCATCATATTATTGCTATGGGAATGTTATTGCTTGTATTGCTATTAGTTAGTTTAGGATTATGTTATTGTTGTTGAGGACGTAATAATAGTAATACCTTCCATGTCCATGCTCATCATGCATTGTCATTACATCCAATCAAAACCCCTAAGGTTGAAGCATCTGAAGTAGAATCTGAATTCCAAGACTTAATGCAAATAGAGATTTGAAAATGTTTGTTGTACTAGTAGTACAAAAGGGGGGGTTGTGGAAGCAGAGAAAGAACTGACAGGAAGGGGATGCAATGTATGACAGTTTGTCAGCAAGAGTCAGGCTAACTGTAACCCTAATAACGCGAGATTTGTAGAAGCGAGGAATGTGTGAGGCGAGTGGGAAAGAACTGTGTGAGAAGTTATTGCAACCTTGTGCAGATAATGTGAAGATAATATGGAATGTAGACTAAGAGTCTACATTAGTGAGCAAAACAAGATATCAGAATGACCTATGTATAAACAAAATGCAGCTGTTGCTCATTATTGTCTGTAACAAAAGGTATAAATGCTTGCTGTAATTGTTTACCTGTTGAGAGACCTGTTTAGCTCTCTCCCTCTATGCAATTGATAGAGAGAAAATAAAGTATCTGACTTGCTGTGCCCAAACAAAAAGTGAGAACTCTGTTATTCTCCGACAGGTTGCTATACACATGGCCTCAATTTGCATTAGAATAGCCTCTTCTGCTCAGTTCTCTTCTTAATATTCATCCAGGTATTGAGTCCTTCAACAGTTTTCTCCTTAAGTCCTTAAACCCTGAACTCCGTGTTAGAAATAAGCCTACAACATGGTCAAGGGGTGGATCAGCAACAGCCAAGAGAGATAGCCCCTACACTTCTTGTTGACTGTTTGTTGTTATTGTCCACAATGGCTGGATTCCAGTGCTCCTCTAATTAGGACAGCACACCGATTTTATTCAGGAAACTCTCCACATTACCCATTCCTTTCCCTCTAAGATGCTGGAATAATTGCAGACAAAAGGTTAGCTCAGGCTCAGACTATGCTAGAGGCATGATTTCAGACAGTTGCTGCCATCTGTAGAGCAGGTTTGCATTAGCAAAGGCATCGAGAAAGACTAAAAAAAGGTAAGAGCAGGTGGTGCTCGGACTGGACCAATGCCAGGTGTTGCTGCAAGTGTGTGTATCTGTCTTGGCCATGGCCAGGGTAGACAATGGAACCAGCAGTACCAAATCCTAAAGGCATATTTAGGTGCTGGGGATTCATTATACAGAAATGAGTGGGAGAGGTGTACATCATTAGATATGTTTCTGTTTAACCACATCCTACACACATGCTACAGAATAGAAGAGCCATCCCTCCCCAGACACCAAGCTGGGAGAAGTTTAAAGCACTTTGGAGGACTGAATTAAAATTCAAAATGACCTTGACAAGAATTGGTCTGAATTCAACAAGAATAAATTCAATAGAAATAAATGCAAAGTATTACATTTAAGAAAAAAGTCAAAGGCACAAGTATAAAATGGAGAATAACTGGCTAGGTGATAGTACTGCTGAAAAGGATCTGGAGGTTTCAGTGGATCACCAATTGAATATGAACCAACAATGTGATGCAGTTGCAAAAAAGACTAATATCATTCTGGAGGTGTGTTAACAAGAGGGTGGTACATGAGACACGGGAGGTAATTATCCAGCTCTGTTCGGCCTTGCTGAGTTCTGAGTGCCATACTTTAGGAAAGGTGTGGAGAAAATTGTAGAGAGTGCAAAGGAGAGCAACAAAAATGATAAAAGGTTTAGAAAACCTGACCTCTGAGGAAAAATTAAAAAACTTGGCAAGAAGACTGGGTGGCTGAGAACAGTCTTCAAGTATGTTAAGGGCTGTTATAGAGAGGCTGGTGATCAGTTATTCTCCATGTGCACTGAAGATAGCCCAAGAAGTAATGGGATAAATCTGCAGCATGGGAGATTTAGGTTAGATATTAGAAAAAACTTTCTAACTCTCAGGGCAGTTAAACTCGAACAGGTTACCAAGGGAGGTTGTGGAATCCCTGTCACTGGAAGTTTCTAAGGCCTGGTCTACACTACGATGTTAGGTCAATCTAAGCCGTGTTAGGTCGAGTTTATAACCCATGTGTCTGCACTACCAAGCCCATTCCACCAACCTAAAGGGCTCTCAACATCGACTGCTGTACTCCTCCCTGACGAGAGGAGTAGCGCTAAAATCGACTTTCCTGGGTCGAATTTGGGGTAGTGTAGACACAGCGCTGTGTCAGTTGATTTTATTGGCCTCCAGGAGCTGTCCCAGAGTGCCCCAATGTGACCGCTCTGGATAGCACTTTCAACTCTGCTGCACTCAGACAGGTACACAGGATAAGCCCCAGGAACTTTTGAATTTCATTTCCTGTTTGGTCAGCGTGGCGAGCAGCAACACAGGTGAGCATGCAGGGCCAGAATTGCAAACGAGCTCCAGCATGGAGCGAACAGGAGACACTGGATCTGATTGCTGTATGGGGAGAAGAATCTGTGCAGCGAAAACTCCATACCAGCAGAAGAAATGCCGATATCTATGCCAAAATCACACAGGGCATGGGACAAAGGCTACAACAGGGACGCACAGCAGTGCCGCCTGAAAATTAAGGAGCTCAGGCAGTCATACCAAAAGACAAAGGAGCCTAATGGTCGCTCCCGGTCAGAGCCCCAAACATGCCTCTTCTATGACCAGCTGATTGACATTCTAGGAGGGGACCTGACCAGTACCCCAACTGTCTGCTTGGATACCACCAAGGCGGCAGCCGCGGCCAACAGCAAGGAGGATTTTGTTGAGAAGGAGGAGGGCGGAGGCTATGTTCTCCCCGACAGTCAGGAGGAACTCTTCCTCACTCTGGAGCCAATACCCTCCCAGGATCCATTGTTACCTGACCCTGATCCCAGGGAAGGCACCTCTGGTGAGTGCACATTTGAAATAACACTACATGGGTTAGATGCAATAGTGTTTGATGTTTGGTCTGCCCTTAACAATTTGGATCCAGTCACAGTCTGCAGAGCTACTCAATGGGTGCTTGGCGTCCCTGGAACAGTCTGTTAATGTGTCTGGGAATGGAACGGCAATCCTCCATGAACATCTCCATAAAAACCTCCTGGACGTACTCAGAAATCCTCCTCAGAAGGTTTCTGATGAGGGCTGCCTTGTTCCATCCTCCGCGGTAGGACACTTTGCCACACCAAGCTAGTAGCAAGTGGTCTGGCATCATTGCAGCACAGAGCATAGCAGCATAAGGTCCGGCTTTCTGCAAACATTCCTGCAGCATGCACTCTCTTTCTTCCTTTCTCACTCTGCGAAGGCTGATATCACTCATGGTAACCTGGATGAAATTGGGGGAGTTTCGTAAGGGACAGCACTGAAGCAACCCCCTCTGTTTGCTGACCCACCAAAAAATCATGACCCAGCAAATGCTGCCCTGTTTGCGCTTGGCTGAAAGGGATCATCCTGGAGAACAGCCATGCTCTGCAGGAGGGGGTGGTCCCACGCTGACCATGCATATTGTGCACCTCCACCCCAAACCTGCAGTCCCGGCTTTGCAGCTGCAAACACAAGCAGCATTGGTTGCTGGAGGGTTATAAAGTTTGCAGCCATTTGCATGTTATCAAGGTGGAAGCAGAAAACCTCTCCAACCCTTTTGCTTACCATGACTGCCTGCAAACCGATTTCTGATGCCCAGCTATGTGTGTTACCGTATTGGGGTGCACTCAGCTTGGAAGGAAAAATGCGACCTTGTACCTAAGGCATCTGCTGTCCACTCTGAAGTTCTTTATTTACTGTGAAAGAATTAGCCTTTTGTTCTCAACAATGTATCTTCTCTAAACTCTTCCCCTGTTTATTTTTAACCCTGCAGCTGTGACTCTTGCTGTGTTGCTTCTGCTGACTCCAGCCGTGAGGCTATCACAGATAAGAAGGCAAAAAAAATGTACACGGGACGACATGTTCACGGAACTAATTCAATCCTCCTGCACAGATAGGCACAGCTCAATGCATGGAGGCGTAAGACGTTAGAGCACAGGGAAACTTGCATTGAGCATGAGCGAAATATACAGGATGCGATATTGAAATTTAAGGCGGATCAAAATGAAATGCTGAGGTGTATGGTGGAGTTGAAGCTAAGGCAACAAGAGTACAGAGCCCCACTGCAGCCATTATTGATCCGCCAACCCTCCTCACCAAGTTCCGCAGCCTCCTCTCCCCCCAGATGTGCTAGAATGCGGGGGAGGGGGGGAAGAGGCGGCTCCAGGCACCCACCCTGTCACTCAACTCCAGGGGATGGCACAAGCAGCAGAAGGCTGTCGTTCAAACATCTGTGATTTATGTACATGGCTATAATAAACTGTGTGCCCTTGTCCTTGCCCCCTACCCCACCACCTTCACAGACCCCTAGCACACCCGCACTTACTTCACTATTCGGCAATGCCTGCGATCTTTGTCTTTGGTTGTAAATTCAGAACAATAAGAGTTTTATTTCCTGTGCCAGCTATGGTTGAACAGGGGAGGGGAGTAGTTTCACAGAGAAGTGCATGCACTAAAAGTGGGGGTGACTTGGCAACAGGGGATAACACACATAAGTGTCCCACAGGTGTCTGGCCGTTCATGAAACTGTTTTTCAAAGCCTCTCTGATGCGCAGTGTGCCATGATGTGCTCTTCTAATTGCCCTGGTGTCTGGCTGCTCAAAATTGACCTCCAGGCAATCTGCCTCAACCCCCTCACCCTGCCAGAAATGTTTCCCCCTTACTTTCACAGATATTATGGAGCACACAGCAAGCACCAATAACAGTGGGAATGTTGCTTTCTCTGAGGTCTAACCTAGTCAGCAAACAGCGCCAGTGTCCTTTTAAACAGGCAAAGGCACATTCTACCACCATTCTCCACTTGCTCAGCCTATAGTTGAACCGCTCCTTACTGCTGTCCAGGTTGCCTGTATACAGCTTCATGAGCCATGGCATCAAGGGGTAGGCGGGGTCTCCGAGGATAACTATTGGCATTTCAACGTCACCAACAGAAATGTCCTGGTCTGGGAAAAAAGTTCCTTCTTGAAGCTTTCCGTAGAGACCAGAGTTCCTAAAGATGCACGCGTCATGCACTTTTTCCGACCGTCCCACGTTGATGTCGGTGAAACAGACCTTGTGATCCACCAGCACTTGCAACACCATTGAGAAGTACCCCTTGCAGTTTGTGTACTGTTTGGCAAGGTGGTCTGGTGCCAAGATAGGGATATGCATTCCATCTATCGCCCCACCACAGTTAGGGAACCCCATTGCGGCAAAGCCATCCACTATGACCTGCACAGCTCCCAGAGTCACTACCCTTCTTAGCAGAAGGCTATTGATTGCCCTGTCCATTTGGATCACAGCAGCCCCCACGGTAGACTTCCCCACTCCGAATTGATTCCCGACTGACCGGTAGCAGTCAGGCATTGCAAGCTTCCGCAGGGCTGTCGCCACTCACTTCTCAACTGTCAAAGCAGGTCTCATCTTGGTATTGCTGCATTTCAGGGCAGGGAAAAGCAATTCGCAAAGTTCCATGAAGGTGGGCTTATGCATGTGAAAGTTTTGCAGCCATTGGGCATCATACCACACCTGCAGCACTATGCGCTCCCACCAGTCTGTGTTTGTTTCCCGGGCCCAGAATCGGTGTTCCACTGTGTCCACATGCCCAAATGCCGCCAGCATATGCCAATTGCTGAATGCCATGCCTTCAAGCAGGTCTGTGTGCATGTCCTCCTCACAGGGCTGCCCCTAGATATTGTGGTGCCCTATGAAGCCCCCCGTGGGGGGGGGGGCTGGCCCCAGGCCTCCGTGGGGGGGCGTCCCCAGGCCTCTGCAAGGGAGGAGGGCTGTGCCCAAGGGCTGTGAGGGGCAGGAGCAGGCCTCCCAGCACTCATCGGCAGCGTGGCTGGGAGTCGGCAGAGCAGAGCACGTTGGGGCCAGGTCGCTCCACTTCCTGCTGCCCGGTGATTGCAGGGCAGGCCCAACCCCGCACTCACGGGGCGGCGGGAAGTGAAGTGACCTGGCCCCAGCCCACTCCGCTCTGCGCCCCTAGCACCTAGCCTTGGGGAAGGGGGGGAACCACCCCCAGCACTCACCGGCAGCGTGGAGCAGTCTGGGGCCGGGTCACTCCACTTTCCACCACCCAGTGATTGCAACACAGGCCCGACCCTACACTCATGGGGTGGCAGGAAGTGGAGCGACCCAGCCCCAGCCCACTCTGCTCCCCTGGCTCCCAGCCTTGGGACTTGGGGGGTAGGGGGTAACTGCCCCCCAGCACTCACCGGCGGCGGGGTTGGGAGCCAGTAGAGCAGAGCGGGCTGGGGAGTGGTGGCGGGGCTGGGGCAGAGCAGGGGTGGGAAGAGGCGGGGAGGGGCGGATCAGCAGCAGGGGCTATGGGAAAGGGGTGGAGTGGGCGCAGGGTGGGAGTGGGGGCAGCTTTCTTGGCCACGAGGCGCCGGCTCAGCCGGCTGGGGGATCAGGCTGGCCACTGGAGCAGCATGAAGCTGCATAGGGCATCAGGAAATTTGGGGCAATTTGGTGCCCCAAATTTCCTGGTGCCCTATGCAGCTGCATAGTTTGTGGATGGGTAAGGACGGCCCTGCCTTGTCACATTGTTCCTCGTCCCAGCGGATTCTAGCTAGGCTCTGCACATACTCCAGGATCATGTGTGAGGTCTTTGCGATGGTCACAACGGCAGTGAAAAGGGTAGCGTGCTCCACGCTTGCCATGCTATGGCGTCCGCACGGATCAACCCAGGCAAAAAAGGCGCGAATGGATTGTTTGCCGTTGCTTTCAAGGAGGAAGTGGGGGAGGAGGGGATACTGACAACATGTACCCAAAACCACCTGCAACAATGTTTTGACCTATCAGGCATTAGGAACCTAAGCCAGAATTCAAATGGGCAGTGGGAACTGTGGGATAGCTACCCACAATGCACCGTTCCGTGAGTCGATGCTAGTCACAGTACTGAGGATGCACTCCACCAACCGAATGCACTTAGTGGGGACATGCATCATTGACTTCATAAAATTGGTTGTCTGAGATCGACTTCTATTAAATCAACCTAACTTTGTAGTGTAGACATGCCCTAAAAACAGATTGGGCGAACAGATGTCAGGGATGGTCTAGGTTTACTTGGTCCTGCCATAATGCAGGGGGCTGGACTTGATGGGACTTCTCGAGTTCACTTCCAGACCTACATTTAATAGAGGTCATCTAGTCCAGTCCCCTGCACTCATGGCAGGACTAGTTATTATCTAGACCATCCCTGACAGATGTTCATCTACCCTGTTCTTAAAAACCTCCAGTGATGGAGACTTTCATTCAATCTTCTGGAACTTCCCCACTTTTCCAAGAGTTATTGAAAAATCAACATTAATGGTCCAACAAGCTCCGCAGCCAGCTCTTTTAAAACTCCTGCATGCATGTTATCTGGACCTACTGATTTTAAAATGTCTAACATTAGTAACTGCTGTTTAACACCTTCCAAGATACTAGTGGAATGGAAAGAGTCTTATATGATATGACTACATCATCTGTTTTTTCCTCACATACAGAAGAGAAATACTTGTTGAACACTTCTGCTAGAGAAGCAAAAGTGGTCGGACCCTCAAGAATGTGGAGCAGTAGAGCAGGGGTGGGAAGGGCAGAGCAGAAGCCATGAAGGGAAGGTAGGCAGGTGACAGAGAAGAGATGAAGGATGAGCTGCTGAGGCTATCTGGTAAGATTCTTGGCCAGTGTGGTGAGATCAAGGATACTGAACGCCTTTTTACCTTGCTGCAATCTGAGCACACAACTAACATGCAGTAACAGAACAAGGAGGCTGATACAAAAAACTTATTTTTACTTTGTCTCTAGACTCTCATTACTATTTACTCCAACCCTGACCAAACCTATGCTATTTATTGCAGATGGCTGTGTTACCCTTGAGATGAGGGTTCCATTATTTTGCTGGGAACTACAGGTAGCCAGACCAGGTGGTAATTGCCTGGTTCACTCTCCATTCCTGTTTTGAAGAACCTTGTCAACCTTTTCTCCAGCCATCTGGCACCTCCCTGACTTTCTATGACTTTAACAAATACTCACCTGTGGTTTAATAGGCTTGTTGGCTAATTCCTCTTACTCATAGGGATGCACTTTACCAGAACTAATTGATTTGGTGACAGGAACAGGACTTCCACAGATGGGACCCTGGGCAAGCCAGTTTCCAAGCAGGTCTGAAGTTCATTTCCCACCCCAGTTTATTTGGCATAGAACAATATCTCTCCTGTCCTACAAGTGCAGCATCCTGCTGACTTGCAGCATGGGCCATTCGTCCCACCATGGCATTGCTCTGACCTTTCCATGATTGGACAAACTTAAAGTTTTGACCTTTGAAGAAATAAATATGAATAGCTCCCACATAGAACCACTGGACCATGTTGCATGAATTTCACTACCCTCGCTCTTATGGATACTCTAGTGCAGAAATAACAAGCTGATCACTTTTTCAGCACAACACTCCATAGTTAGAAGGCGTATTGCCAATCAGAGCCCAGGGGAGGACAATGAAGAATCCAGCTGTCAAGGCTGGATCCCCACTTTGAACTTTAGGGTTCAAATGTAGGGGCCTGCATAAAAACTTCTAAGCTTATCTACCAGCTTAGCTTTGGTCCGCTGCCACCATCACAAGAATTCCCTCCCTGGGAAGCCTTGAGAAACCTTTCACCAATTCCCTGGTGAACACAGATCCAAACCCCCTTGGATCTTAAAACAAGGAGAAGTTAACCATCCCCCCTCCTTCCTTCCACCCTCCTTTCACCAACTCCTGGTGAATACAGATCCAAACCCCCTTGGATCTTAAAACAAGGAGAAATCAATCTGGTTCTTAAAAAAGAAGGCTTTTAATTAAAGAAAAAGGTAAAAATCATCTCTGTAAAATCAGTATGGAGAATACTTTACAGGGTAATCAAACTTAAAGAGCTCAGAGGACCCCCCTCTGTCTTAGGTTCAAAGTACAGCAAACAAAGATACACACTCTGGTAAAAAGGTACATTTACAAGTTGAGAAAACAAAGTAAATCTAAGACGCCTTGCTGTCTTTTTACTTACTAGTTTGAAATAGGAGAGACTTGTTTATAAAGATGGGGAGAACCTGGATTGATGTCTGGTCCCTCTCAGTCCCAAGAGCGAACCACCCGTTAAAACAAAGAGCACACACAAAAGCCTTTCCCCCCCCAAGATTTGAAAGTATCTTGTCTCCTTATTGGTCCTTGGGTCAGGTGTCAGCCAGGTTACCCGAGCTTCTTAACCCTTTACAGGTAAAAGGATTTGGAGTCTCTGTACACAGAGAGCTGTTACCCTTCCCTTTATAGTTATGACACCAGCGCAGCCTCCTGGAATCAAATTCAGCTTCCATATGTAGCAGCTAGCAAAGTGTCAGAGCCCTGGTCTCTGTGAAGCCTTGTCTGCACTAGGGAGGAGCCTTTTCTAATACCAGTCATGAGTTGTAAACATTCTTTGCTTTGTTGACACTGTCGATGTAGCCATTCAGGGCACTGGATCTCCCCCAGGGATGAAGACAGCATTATGAACAGTGGCTTTATAGTGTGGTGAGTGGAAATGGAGAGTGGGCTGGGTTTTAGGAGGGACCTAGCTTGGGGAGAGGAGGCTGTGCAGTCCCAGCTACGCTCCAGCCGTAGGAATTATGCTACCTACGGACAGATTTCATGATGTATGATAGAAAAGGGCCATGACCAGTACACATTGCAGTCTAGGGTAATAGTGAAGGAGCTGCAGAATGCCTATCACAAGACACAGGAGGCAAACCGCCGCTCCAGTGCTATGCCCACGAGCTGCCGGTTTTACAAAGAGCAGGACACGATACTTGGTGGCAACCCCACCTCCACTGCGAAGGCCCCTGTGGATACTTTGTTGGCTCGCGTGCCAGTCAAGAGTGGACCGAGCCAGGAGGAAGAAATCTTGGATGAAGGTGGGGAGGGGGACCCAGAGGCAGAGGATGACTCAGAGGCCAGAGACACATGCAGCCAGGAGCTCTAGCCAAAGGAGCCTAGCCAGTCACAGCAGTCAGATCTTGGCGAAGCTCAAACAGGAGAGGAGGCCCCTGGTAAGTGGATCTGATTTGGGGAATTGCTGAAGCGAGCTGTTGGGAGCAGGAGAGTTGCAGAAAGCAGGCTTGTCTCTCACCACATGCCTAGTCTAAGCGGCAGAACAGGCTGTTGATAGACTCCCTCACTTCACGGGAATTTCCCTCAGAGATCTCCAGGAAACTCTTGTGAAGATACTGGGCAATCCACTGCCGCAGGTTCCTTGGCAGAGCTGCTTTGTTTCTCGCCCCATTAACAGTAACTTTCCCACACCACTTTGCTGTCATGGGGGAGGGGGGGCATACCATTGCTGCACACAGGTAAGCCACATAGGGGCCAGGGCAGAAGCTGCAGGCTTGGAGAAGACCCTCCCTTGATTCCCTGCTTACCCTCAGCAGCGAGATATCTTCCATAATGATCACACCCTGTGGAAAGTGTGGGGACAGAAATGATTATCAGCCCCCCCCCTACAGTGCTGGCTGTCCCCAAGAGCCATGTGCCCAGTGTACAGCAGGATCCAGGAAAACTGATTTACCCTACCTGTCACATTATTGATTTGAACTGGGACCGTAAAGAACATGGTTGCAACCAAAGTCCTGTAGTGGTACCAAATCTTGTATAAAGGGGATCAAATGAAGTGTCTAAGACAAGGTTATGGTTTGCTGGTTATGATTATGCTGTCTATATGTGTGTATCAATTTTGTAGTTGAAATTATGAATATTGGCTCTATACTGTCTGTATTTCAAACCTTATGCTATGCTTCTGGGAGACATCCCAGACAAGTTGGTGTTAGCTCTGCCTAGCCTGCTTGATGGCCTATTAAGGACCATCAGCTATACAATTGACCCATTGAGAGAAGGCAGATACGCCTTGTAACTCAGCAAAGTATGCAGGAACTGGCCCATGTGACTCCAGACTCCATTTTGCTGTAATTTTCCACAGTAAGAACAAAGAGGTGTTCTTACACCTGGAAAAGACTATAAAAGGCTGATGCCTCATCTCCATCTTGTCTTCAATCCTGCTTCTTACCTCTGGAGGGACTTTGCTACAAACTGAAGCTCTGAACAAAGGACTGAATGACCCATCCCAGCTGTGGATGTACTCCAGAAACTTGATTTTGAACCTGCAGTTTATTCTATCACTGTTACAAGCCTGAACCAAGAACTTTGCCATTACTGTATGTAATTGATTCCATTTAACCGATTCTAGCTCTCATCTATATCTTTTTCCTTTTATGAATAAACCTTTAGATTTTAGATTCTAAAGGATTGGCAACAGCGTGATTTGTGGGTAAGATCTGATTTGTATATTGACCTGGGCCTGGGGCTTGGTCCTTCGGGATTGAGAGAACCTTTTTTTTCTTTTACTGGGGCATTGGTTTTCATAACCATTTGTCCCCATAATGAGTGGCACTGGTGGTGATACTGGGAAACTGGAGTGTCTACGGGAATTGCTTGTGTGACTTGTGGTTAGCCACTGGGGTGAGACCAAAGTCCTCTTTGCCTGGCTGGTTTGGTTTGCCTTAGAGATGGGAAAACCCCAGCCTTGGGCTGTAACTGCCCTGTTTTAAGCAATTTGTCCTGAATTGGCACTCTTAGTTGGGTCCCGCCATAACCAGCCTCGTTACATTACCCCTGCGGCTACTCATCATTTTGGGGGTCTTGTGGCTCATGTGTGCTTGCCCGGGGTCAGCCAGCCAGTTAGTGACAAGGAGTAGCCAGCTTCCACAGTGCAATCGTCATGCGCTTCTCCAGCAACAGGGCAGCTCTCATTCTCTTGTCCTTGCACCAAAGGGCTGGGGCGAGCTCATCACACAGTCCCATGAATGTGGCTTTCCTCATGTGAAAGTTCTGCAGCCACTGCTAGTCATCCCAGACATGCATCACGATGTGATCCCACCACTCAGTGCTTGTTTCCCAAGCCCAAAAGAGGCATTCCGCGTGTCTTAGCTAGTACGCGTGGCAAGATCAATGTCGCACTCCTCTTTCCTTTGTAGTTTAAGGAATAACTCCACAGCCACTCATGACATGCTGGTCAGAGCGAGCAGCATAGTGGTCAGCAGTTTGGGATCCATTCCTGCAGCCCAAAAGAGGCAGGGCACGCAGTACACAAACCATTGAAAGATGGCGCCAAATGCAGATGGAAACACAGGGATTATTGACTCCCCTCCTCCTTCCCACAAGTCTTAGCAGCAAAAGAGAAAGAGGTGCTCTGTGGGATAGCTGCCCAGAGTGCACCGCTCCGAATTCCGCTGCAAGTGCCGCAAGTATGAACACGCTATTGCGCAAGGCAGCTATCAGTGTGAACGCACAACGGTGGTTTCCCTTCTGCACTCTCTGAGCTGCGCTGTAACTGCCGGCATTGTAACTTTGCCAGTGTAGACGTGCCCTAAGATAGTGGGGAGGGAGGGTGGACTTGATGTGGCCTAGTACTGCTTTCCCCGCCCTATGCTTACGATTCTGTGCATCATCTACAAAGGGGCCTAAGCTACAAAACTCATATCTGGATCTCAATTTCCCCCACGTTCCTGGGATTTGGATCTGGGATTTTGGTTCCGCTTTCTCTCGGGGGGAGCTCTGGCCTCTCTTTTGTGTGTGCCCCTATGTGCCACTGAGATGTCTCTGTTTAGCCAGCAGCTTCTAAATGTGCTTAATTGACATGAGCTATGCACTCAGTGACATTGGTTGGATGCAGCGACTGCAGATGGAAGGGCTTTGGCTATGTTTGCACACAGACCACCATGGTTTAGGCATCACTTTCCTGAGCTGTAGCACTTCATAGCATACAACCCTAGAGGCCCTGCAGGTTTCCCATTGCTCAATTAAATGAGTGCTACTAAGGGGCCCTAATTACATCTGCTAATCCCCTGTTAATTATCAGGTGGCACAGACAGAAGGTCAACATGCACACACTGTGGGAAAATAACAACCGCCTGGAATTGAGCAGCTCGCGAGGGGGGGGGGGGCCCAGGGCAACAGCACATCCTCTCTGCTCAGCATACCAGGCAGGTAAACCCTGCTGCATCTCAGTGTATGTTTTATTCAGAGGAGAGGCTGATGCCAAGTTATCCTGCCTCAGCAGAAACATCCTGACCCCATAGGAGAGTCTGTGACAGGGCGTTCAGCACACGCAAGGTCACCGAGGGAGCAGCATGGGGGGAAGACAAGGGCCCAGGAGGTATCGGTCTGGGGTGGGGAGCTGATACAGGGTCGCAGGCTGAAAAAGGAGGCGGAGACAAGGAGATGACAGCTGACGCATCCAATGGAACGTCAACATGGAAGGTAAGTCACCCCAGCGGAGGCTGGGAGGAGAGGGCCAGGTGTCAGTCAGTGAGCGGCAAGGGAGGGGGGAATAGGTGAGCGCATCATGGTGTGGAGGACGGAGGGTCAGATACTGCTGGACTGAGTGGGACTCTGTGGACTGGTGTGTTGATGCAGCAGCGCCCCCTCTGGCCATGTGGAGAATCTCACCTGAGTCCACTCAGTCTGGCAGGGCTGTCAGTCAATTCCAGATGCCCAGGGTGTCTAAAAACCCACTCTGTTCTTAAGTCCCTCAAGGGGGCTGGTAGGGAAATCCAGGTCCACCCCTTCCACTGGGTTCTAGCTCAGGACCCTTAAGCTAGACAAGCCAACTCCAGCCGTGCCCTCCGCTTCCCCCTCCCTCCCCCCTGGATCTTGGAGACTCTTCAGCCCACTGGTCCAGTTGTCCCCTCCTAGGGGGCTGTCTCTGAGCAGCTATTCAGCAGCTTTCTGGCAGGAGTTCCCTTCTCCAGCCTGCTCACTCCTCTAGTAGCTGCCCTCCTTCCCGCACTTCCCAGTCCTTTTATCCTCCCAGCTACTGTGAGGCTGCCAATCAGCATCAGCCAGCAGTACCTGTAATAACCCCTTGGTTGCTGGGCCACCATGGGGTACATACACCCTGCGACAGTCCCAAAGAAGAGTCTGGAGTGTGAGGGAGGGATTGGAATCAGGAGGAGTGGGGAGCCAGAGGCCCAACACTACCACACACGTCCCCTTGCTGGTTCCTGGCATGTAGGAGAAGCAGACGCTGCCATGAAAGAGCATGTCTGTGTCCCAGAGACCTCTTGGTGCCAACTGGCCAAATACACTGGGGTGCACAGTATTTTACAGGGATCCCCTGGGTCGGATATCTGCATTATAGGTCACAGGGTGGCATGTGAGATCTCTGCCAAGAGCCAGTAGCCCGCTGGTCATCATAAGGATTGCAAAATGTGGTACGGATAATATCGAAGGAGTTATGCAGCTGTACTGAAAATTATGTTCTTACAGTCTTGGAGTTAAGGCAGGTCACCCGGGGATGACAGACCTGAGATATGTGCCTTTCAACCAGGAGGTAACAGACGCTTAACTCCCCATTTGGTCGTATGTGTATATTTGTCCGCCTCACAACGGAGGCCTATTTTCAGACTGAGCCAGGTGCCAGTCACAAGGTTGTACAATCCACAAGAAAGAAGATCTATAGGAGGAAACAAGAACTGCGGGGGGGGGGGCGGTGTCCTCTTTATGACTAAAGACAAAGGATTGTTAGAGTATATCTGGAAGTACAAGAGAACACATGGGATCCTTCACCTAGGAGGCAAGCTGACAACGTGTCTGTCTCATGAAAGGGGGATCACAGCCAAGCCTGGCTGTAAAATGCTGCCAAGACTTTGAGTGAGCAATACAGTACAAGACATGAGAGTATCTAGTTGGTTAAGTCTAGGTTCTAGAATGCATGTTATAATTTTATTTTACATTTGTTTCCAATACTTCTACTTGCTATTACTTGAATCCCTGGGCTTTGTTAAATACATTTATGTTTACGATGAAATCAAACATGTCTTAGTGCTGTGTGTTAAGCAGAGCAATGATCTGAGGTGGAACTGGGAAGCTGGGGTATACTGCTTCTTTGGAAGCAGTGACTCTGAATTCTGAGAGAGTCCAGTGGATCAGGGGCCACTCAGAGGACTCAGAGCAGGGGTGCGGCTGTACCCCCTGGCTTGAAGTGGTTTCCATCATATACAGGGCTTACAGTTTGGTTCAGTGGCTCTCAGCACTGTACACATTGTTCCAGCACCCCTGACTCAGGGATTGGAGTATGCCCTAAGAGAATCCCAGACGACAAGGAACTCCCTGGTACGTAAAGTAGAACTCAACTGGCCTGACCAGCTCAATACACCTCACACATTCTTGTCATGATAGTTATTTACAAGGTGTCATCATTTGAAAACTAACACCATGCTGGTCATTAATATCACTGTGAAATGTATGTGAACTTATGGGTATTTTGATATTAGGTTTGGAGTCTGGAAACAGACCAAAGAGGCAAAATAGTTTTTTTCCAGACAAAGGAGAATGGCCAACACCTCTTGGGCTCAATTGCAATCAAACCAGGGGTGGCCAAGAATAATAGGCTCTTCATTTGCATCAGGGATTGCAGAAAGACCATTTGCATTGTAAAAATCACAGAAGACTGCAAAACTGAAAATGGCATTGGCTCTCTGGGGACACAAGGCTAAGCCCCCAGGAGGGCCTCCTGACTTTGAAAACAAAGATAAACTTTGAGGATATAAAGAACTGCTGACAGACTTTGGGTATCCATCCCATAGGCAACAAAGGGAAGCAGCACCCTTTGAGTTCATGAAAAGTGGATCCTCTTGGCCTGGAAGGCAAGAGTAGCTGGAAACTGACTACAGGTGAGAAACCTGCTTAGACAAAAATTGTAACTCACCAAAATGAAGGTTTAATTTTTAGAAAGTAGGTTTGGTTTTGTTTTCCCTTGTACCCAGACCTGTCTCTTCTAGTCTGACTGTCACTTAAATCTCTCTTCTTTGTTAATAAACCTATTCTAGTTTTATCACAAAAGCATCTCAGTGCTGAATCACAGAATCATAGAATCATAGAATATCAGGGTTGGAAGGGACCTCAGGAGATCATCTAGTCCAACCCCCCGCTCAAAGCAGGACAAATCCTCAGACAGTTTTTTTTTTTTTTTTTTTTTTTTTGAGTATTAAACCAATGGGTAAAATCCACAGCCATACCACCAGCCTGGTGTGTGTTCTGCCTCTCTGGAGGCAGTGAACCTGGTAACTGCTGTGAGGGTCCAGCGAGAAGGACTAGGCACTACAGGGGAGGTGGTTTGGGGGAGACTCAGGGCTGGAGGGGCTCTGGGTGTCACTCTACAAGGAGTAACTAGGCTAGTGAAAGCTGGGGGAGGCCAGCATGCTGTGAGAGGCTGCTGGTGTCAGGGCTCTGAGCCACAGCTGCACAGCACAGGAACACCCAGGGTTACAGGCAGGTGGTGAGGTGACCCCCAAAGTGTCACATGAGTGTGCCCTTTGCTAACCTGCAGAC
The DNA here is from genome assembly GCF_002925995.2 of Terrapene triunguis. Classification (NCBI taxonomy): domain Eukaryota; kingdom Metazoa; phylum Chordata; order Testudines; family Emydidae; genus Terrapene; species Terrapene triunguis. The sequence continues at coordinate 1,630,721 of NW_020664563.1, read as the reverse complement.
AGACATCAGGGCCTGCGAGGCCTAGGGCTGGTGTGGCCTGTGGAGTTGGGAAGCTGACCCCTGGCAGGGGCAGACAGGGCTTCTGCACGCTAAGGGCAGGCAGTAGCGAGGGTCCTCCCAGCCCTGGGTACCCCTGGGAAGTATCACACCAGCTATGGAGACAGCTCAGGAGCAAGCACAGTTTCAGTGAGGGCAAGGAGGTGGCGAGATCAGGAGAAAAAGCAGCTGTGGGTGCTGGATACACTGATGCCCATCTGCTACCCATTGCCATGGGCAGTCTGCTACTGTCATTAGCTGGGGAACAGCAAGTACTGCCATACCCACCCCCATCATATTACCCACACAGCTCTTCTCTGCCGCTGCCTCGGGGCTGCTGTTCTGCCCTCACTCCTGCTGCCCGTCAGAAGGCACAGGCACCCGGTGTGACTGGCAGATGGTTTACACATAGTGGTGGGGCCGAGAATTAGCAGCAAGTTTGACAGGACTGGGGATTAACTGTAGGGTTAGTGATAGGGCTGGAGGTGGGGTTAGCAGGTTTCAAATGAGTCCAGCTACTCCTTTCAGGGCCGCCCAGAGGAGGGGCCAAGTGGGGCAATTTGCCCCAGGACCCGCAGAGGCCCCCAGGAGTATGTCGGAGGCTCCCCCCGCCTCCGTCTTCCCCCATCCCCCGGCGTCTCAGCTCTCAAGGGGGCAGGGCTGTGAGCTGCAGCCGAGCGGCAGGACCTCAGGCCCCGCTGGAAACACCACGCTGCTGCAGTGCAGGACACGGTGCGCTGAGCCTCCGGCAGAGGGGATAAATGGCATGGTAAGGGGCCGGGGCCGGGCACCCCCCCGACCCCATCCCCCCCACAGCCCAGACCCCCAGACCCCCAGCTCCGAGCCCAGCCCTGCTGAGCTGGGCACCCCCCCGACCCCATCCCCCCCACAGCCCAGACCCCCAGCTCTGAGCCCAGCCCCTCTGAGCCAGGCACCCCCCGACCCCATCTCCCCACAGCCCTGACCCCCAGCTCCGAGCCCAGCCCCTCTGAGCCAGACACCCCCCGACCCCATCTCCCCACAGCCCTGAGTCCAGCCCCTGTGAGCCGGGCACCCCCCAACCCAGAGCCCAGCTCCCCACCCAGCCCTGGGCAACAGCAGCACCACCCCCAGGCAGCGACAGCCCATTGGCACCAACCATCACCATCACCCAGCAACAGCCCATTATGTAATTGTAAATGTATACATACCATTAAAGTGATTGCAGAGCCATTGGCAATTATCTTTGAAAACTCATGGTGATCGGGGGAGGTCCCGAATGACTGGAAAAAGGCTAATGTAGTGCCCATCTTTAAAAAAGGGAAGAAGGAGGATCCGGGGAACTACAGGCCAGTCAGCCTCACCTCAGTCCCTGGAAAAATCATGGAGCAGGTCCTCAAGGAATCAATTCTGAAGCACTTAGAGAAGAGGAAAGTGATCAGGAACAGTCAGCATGGATTCACCAAGGGCAAGTCATGCCTGACTAACCTAATTGCCTTCTATGAGGAGATAACTGGGTCTGTGGATGAGGGGAAAGCAGTGGATGTGTTATTCCTTGACTTTAGCAAAGCTTTTGATACAGTCTCCCACAGTATTCTTGCCAGCAAGTTAAAGAAGTATGGGCTGAATGAATGGACTATAAGGTGGATAGAAAGCTGGCTAGATCGTCGGGCTCAACGGGTAGTGATCAATGGCTCCATGTCTAGTTGGTAGCCAGTTTCAAGCGGAGTGCCCCAAGGGTCGGTCCTGGGGCCGGTTTTGTTTAATATCTTCATTAATGATCTGGAGGATGGCGTGGACTGCACTCTCAGCAAGTTTGCAGATGACACTAAACTGGGAGGAGTGGGAGATACGCTGGAGGGTAGGGATAGGATACAGAGGGACCTAGACAAATTAGAGGATTGGGCCAAAAGAAACCTGATGAGGTTCAACAAGGACAAGTGTGCACTTAGGACGGAAGAATCCTATGCACTGCTACAGACTAGGGACCGAGTGGCTAGGCAGCAGTTCTGCAGAAAAGGACCTAGGGGTTACAGTGGATGAGAAGCTGGATATGAGTTGACAGTGTGCCCTTGTTGACAAGAAGGCTAACGGCATTTTGGGCTGTATAAGTAGGGGCATTACCAGCAGATTGAGGGACGTGATCATTCCCCTCTATTCGACATTGGTGAGACCTCACCTGGAGTACTGTGTCCAGTTTTGCCCCCATACTACAAGAAGGATGTGGAAAAATTGGAAAGAGTCGAGCAGAGGGCAACAAAAATGATTAGGGGTCTGGAGCACATGACTTATGAGGAGAGGCTGAGGGAACTGGGATTGTTTAGCCTGCAGAAGAAAAGAATGAGGGGGGATTTGATAGCTGCTTTCAACTACCTGAAAGGGGATTCCAAAGAGGATGGATCTAGACTGTTCTCAGTGGTACCTGATGACAGAACAAGGAGTAATGGTCTCAAGTTGCAGTAGGGGAGGTTTAGGTTGGATATTAGGAAAAACGTTTTCACTAGGAGGGTGGTGAAGCACTGGAATGGGTTACCTAGGGACGTGGTGGAATCTCCTTCCTTAGAGGTTTTTAAGGTCAGGCTTGACAAAGCCCTGGCTGGGATGATTTAGTTGGGAATTGGTCCTGCTTTGAGCAGGGGGTTGGACTAGATGACCTCCTGAGGTCCCTTCCAACCCTGATATTCTATGATTCTATGATTAAAGCATTTAATGTTTTTAAATAATGTATTTAGTGTATTTTCAAATTATTACAAATTAATTTTTGAATGTATTTCACTAGTTATTTTTTACATTTCCAAATACATGTTACTATAGTATTGCAACTTTTTTTTATGGAAGGGGCCCCCGAAATTGCTTTACCCCAAGCCCCCTGAATCCTATGGGCGGCCCTGACTCCTTTCCTACATTCTAGGGGTCTATGATTTCTTATGGCTCTTATGGATGAACCCTCTCCTGAACCAACTGCACCGCTCCCCTCCCTCCCCCTCTCTCTCAGAGCACCTGCCTGCAAACTTTACTCACCTGGGGAGAAATTCACCCTGGCACAGAGGGCCAGGACATGACCCATGCCCTACTTGAGTCCTACTTATGCCCTGCTTTAAATGGGACTCAAATGGAGCACAGGCCATGAAATGCACTGGGGTCATTTACCCTTAGAGTAGAACTCACATGAGGAGTTGCACTGACTGCAATAGGCCATCTGCACAGGCCAGCACTGATCAAGGCGAGGAAGGGCTGTGCAAGCTGGTACATGTTCAACAAATCCAGACAGTGAAATATGCTTCTTGCTCAGCGCTGTCTCAAGGCCCCTGTTAGCTGGAGCCTACAGCTATGAATCAGCCCTGGATGCTGCTGGCCTGTGGACTGTGCAGCAGGAGATGGGAAAGAAAGGAGCTAGAGCACCAGCCTACACAGCCTCACTAATAACGATGCTAAAACACAAAGGAAACCATGCACCCTGATTACCAAACCACTTTGCAGCTCAGCCAGCAAAGGACAAAGAGATGGCAGTGGAATAGGTTGGAGTCCAGAACTAACCAGTAAAGAACCAGCATCAGCAAGTTGTGCAACCCGCATAGAACCAGGCACTTGGAAGCAAGCCAGGGAAGCATGCCCTCTGATAAGAAGTGTTTGCAATTAACCAGCAAAGTGTGAACCCTGCAGTGACCTTCAGTTCATGTTTCTCCTTTCTGTTCATGCAAATTGGTAATCAGAGAGGGCACTAGTAAAGTCCCCAGCTCCTGACACAGACAGCTCACTCCTCACAAAGCTGCTAGTGTAGATGGGCTTTGGTAAGGTGTAGGTAACATGCCCACGGAGTGAGAAACACCACCTATGCGCTGGTGCCCTTAGGGTGAAATGAGGGCCAGTGAGAGGCCAAGGCACCACATCAGCCCCTGCATGGAGGTGAATTTCACCTGTCGCGTGATGGACATTCAGGAACCCCCAGAATCAGAGCAGGGGAGTGAACCATTCCCAGGGTGAATCCTGGGTGTGAGCAGAACCAGTGTGAACGGAGACTGATTTTCACAGCAAGTGCAGGCCCTTTTATTGGATACATAGCAGACACATGAGCTACCTCACAAAAGGAGAAGAGAGGATGAAGTTTTATTCCCAGGACCAGTGCCTTGTTTTTCCAAGCCAGATTTGTTGCACGAGGTGGTGAAAGAACCCAAGAGGGAACGTATTTCTTGAACTCCTATATTTAGTTTCTTTGCTTCATTTTTTCCCCACAGTCTGGGGGAAGCGGAGCAGCAGGAGTACACTAACATCTCCCTCCGGCTTCTACGAGCATACATGGCTTTCGATATCCAGCTACATATTAAACCCTTGAAATGCCTAGATTGCATAAGTAGGAAACAAAATAGAGTGTGCTCCTTCACAGCACCACCGTCATTTTAGTTTGAATGTCAAGAGTGAGATGCTGTCAACATAGCTAATAGCCTCATGTCTCTTAAACGAGGACACCAGGTGTAATGAAAAGAACATGAGTGAGCAGTTTGCAAACAATGTACAGTGCTGCAAATAGTACAGGGTACAGCATAAAGAGAAACAAATTGATGGCAAAGACACAAGCTGAAATGTTTTTTAGGTAAATAATTAGAGATTGTCCCAAATTTTTTACACCTACCGTTGATTACATGACTTTTTACTTCCCTTTCATTCTTTATTTGCTTTCTACCATTATAACTCACAAATCTGCTGACTAGTTGTGTGATAGTAAGAAACTACTCACCAGAAAAAGTTGTTAGACATCTCTGTAGTAGGGCAGTCCCCACCCCAAGCACCCCCCCTCTGGCAAACTGTGGCACATCTGGCATGCCTGCCTCAGTTTCCCCCTACATGCACCCATAAAAGGGAACGCAGTCTGTCAGTGTACAGTTCAAAGTCCCACCTCTGGGCATTGTTTATTCAGGAACATATTCAGTAATCTGCAAAGCCCTCATGATAAAACTGCTTGTCCCCAAGTACAGCGGGTACCAGAACTGCAGTTCTCTCCAAGAACATTGTTTCCAGGTTGCCCATCAAGGAATCTGCCTCCTGCACTAACCCTTTTGTCCCTGGGCTTGGCTTCCCACCACCCTCCATTCATGCCTGCTGCAGAAGGGCTCCCCACAAGTGCTCCATTCATCCAGACCTCTCTGCTTGTGACCTACCCATGCTTCTGGGATTCAGGGTCAGCTTCCTGTGACCAGATGCACCCCTGTATTCACACCCAACACACCATCGTACAGAATATGCCTTGTGAGGAATTATTTGAAAACTAATAACTTACTGGTCAATAATAGCATGATGAAATGTGTGTAGTAACGTTATATGTAAAGTTCTGAAATACCCCTCTACGATGTTGGTGGGACATGTTCAAACCCATGTACCCTGATTAGGCAGGACCGGTCAAGCAGGGACTTAAACAAAGGAATGTGCATTTATTGCCATTTACATATAAGTTGTAAACAAGATCCTAAGACAGCAAGAGGGGAAGACAGGAAACAGGGAAAATCTGAGCAAACAGCACGAAGCCTCTTTCACAACAAGACTCCAAGTCTCCATCCTCACAGTGGGAAGGAACTTTATCTAGGGGTAATCCCCAGGAAAATGCATTTCAAATGGTGACTGGACTGTAAAAGTGAGGGGCAAAAACACCCCAAGTTGTCTCTTTCTCTATCCATCTCTCTCCCATTCATCTAAGATGACAAAAGAAACAGCCAATGGACTTTGGGAGCAGATCCTGGCCTGAGAACTTGTTCAGCAATGTTACTGAGAACCTGTGGTAAGGATTTCACCTTGACCCAAGTCTAGTTGGTAAGTTAACACTAGGAAGCATTTTATCTTTCTTTCTCTTGTAACCATTCCTGATTATAATGCCTTATACCTGTACTCACATAAAACCTCTCTCTTTGTAGTTAAATAAACTTTTTTTCTTTAAATCAGAACTAATCTAGTGTTATGAACTGTGTGGGTAACTCCATTTGGGGTAACAGGCTGCTGTATATAATACAACCTAGATGGAGTTACTACAAGGTGGGTGCATAACCAGTTGGAAAACTGTTCCCAGAGAGTAATCATCAGTGGCTCATAGTCAAGCTGGAAGGTCATATAGAGTAGGGTCCCACGGGGATCAGTTCTGCGTCCAGTTCTGTTCCATATTTTCATCAGTGATTTAGATAATGGCATAGAGAGTACACTTATGAAGTTTATTACCCAGCAGCACTTTTCCAAGACCACAGTGGTGGTAATTATTTGAATCACCATTCATTTTAGGCTTAAAGTATGAACCAGGGGGTGCAAGCTCACCTCCTTTGGTGCAGCCCAGGATGTATCCACTTTTAAACAATATTCTGCCCAATTGCTTGTTGCTCAGCTATTAGTTAAGCAATGGGCACCAGTTGCTCTATTTTTCTTTTTAAATATACTCTAATGAGTTGGTTATGGTAGTTCCTATGTAACTTTTATAATCAGTACAAATAAATTTTTTACCAAATTGTTTTTTTCTTGCCTTCATGTTGCTTGCTGCCATTCATTTGTTGATTTTTACCTGCGTGTTGGTTAAACAGTTTAGCAATGTTACACACATTGTAAATGATGTACAGCAATAATACAACAATACAGCAATAATACAGTTGCTTTTACAGAGAGTGTCCCCAGAATAATTCCTAGAGCAGATCTTTCAGAAAAACAGCCAGTCTTGATTTTAAAATTGTCAGTGATGGAGAATCCACTGCAACCCTTTGTAAATTGTTCCAATGGTTAATTACCCTCATCACCTTATTTCCAGTCTGAATTTGTCTAGCTTCAACTTCCAGCCATTGGATCATATTATACCTTTCTTTGCTAGAATAAAGAGTCCATTATTAAATATTTGTTCCCTATGAAGATACTTATAGACTGTAATCAAGTTATTCTTTAACCTTTTCATTAAGCTAAATAGATGGAGTTCCTTTAGTCTATCACTATAAGGCAGGTTTTCTAATGCTTTAATCGTTCTCAAGCCTCTTCTATGAACCCTCTCAACATCCTTCTTGAACTGGACACAGGATTCCAGCAGAGGTCACATCAGTACCAAATACAGAGGTAAACTAACCTCTCTAACTGCTACTCAAGATTCCCGTTTCTGCATCCAATGATCACATTAGCCATTTTGGCCACAGCATCGCAATGGGGGCTCATGTTCAGCTCATCATCCACCATGAACCCCAGATCTTTTTCAGAGTCCCTGCTTCCCAGGGTAGAGTCCCCCAGCCTGTAAGTATGGCCTACATGCTTTGGTTCTAGATGTATACATTTAGCCAGATTAAAATGCATATTGTTTGCTTGCATCCAGTTTACCAAGCGATCTGGATTGCTCTGTATCAGTGGCCTGTCCTCTTCATTACTTACCACTCCCTCCATTTTTGTGCTATCTGCAAACTTCATCAGTGATGATTTTATGTTTTGAGTTCAGTAATAAAAACATTAAATAGTGTAGTGCCAAGGACCAGTCCCTATAGGACATCACTGGAAACACACCCACTTGATGATAATTCCCCATTTATAGTTACATTTTGAGACCTATCAGTTAGCTAGATTTTAATCCATTTATTGTGTGCCGTGTTAATTTTATATCGCTCTAGTTTTTTCATCAAAATGTCTTACTGTACCAAGTCCAACACCGAACAGAAATCTAAGTATTACATCAGCACTATAACCTTCAAATTACAACTGCCCCAGCAGGAGGGAGAGATTCCAGGTCTCCTAGTTCAGAAACGAAGGAAACTGCCACCTCGCACAAAAGCATCCTCCCCATCCTCAGTGTCCTTCCCTTTGCCCCACTCGCCACAACTTCACCCTAGTCTGAGTCAGAAGCATTTTACTATCAAATTCCATTCACAGGTATAGCCCTTTGAGCCCATTCCCTACCAGCTGCTGACACCCTTAGCGTTAGAATCCTCTCTCCTCATCAGCCTTACATGTGCCCTGCCCTTGGATCACCCTCATGCTCCCATCTCAGCCTCTCCTCCCTTTGCCTCCAATCCACAGGAGCATGCATCCCTGAATCAGTCCTGGCTCCTTCTCAGCAATATCCCCCTTCTCTGTTCACTGGGGACGGCTCCTACAAAGAACTCCATTGATGGTCTCCTGGCCAGGTCTAGGGGCCCGATTTCAACCCCCTGTCCTTTATCAGGCAGAGGAGGGAACTGAATGGGGTCTCACAAACTAGGTGAGTACCCTTATCTCTGGGTTAAAGATTATGAGGGAGGGCCTCCTCCTCCCCTCTCCTGGCCATTGTGGGTGGATTTAGGCATGTACTGCATCCATTCTTGACAGAAACATGACATTGCCTGGCTGCCATCGCTAGGTGCCTGACTCCAGCAGAGGGGTCCACAGCTATGGGTTGCAAGCAGGGACAGGCTGTAATAAATGAAAGGGGGGGTAGCTCCCTTTTATGAACACCCAGCCAGCCAGTTAACCATAAAGTCCCCCTTTGTGGCTGTTCTCTGCTTGCTTTACCTGTAAAGGGTTAACAATGTTCCCCAGGTAAAGGAAAAGGAGTGGGCACATGACCAAAAGAGCCAATAGGAAGGCTAGAACTTTTTAAAATGGGGGAAAAAAACTTCCTCTTTTGTCTGTTATTCTCGGGAGAAGGAGACACAGAGCAGCAATGCTATAAGCAGGAATGCTGTGTAAGGCTTGAACCAGGTATGAAAATTCATCTTCCATACCTAGAAGAAATCATTGGACAGGGAATGTTTAAATAGACGTGATCAGGTTTATTTCTTTGTTTTGGCTTGTGGATCTCCTCTGTGCTAAACCCCAGGTGCTTTTGTTTGCTTGTAACTTTTAAGCTGGACCCCAAGAAAGCTATTCTTGGTACTTAATTTTTAGAATTGCTCTTTTAAAATCTAGCAAAAGCCTAAGTTTCAGATGTATTGTCTTCCTTTTTGTTTCTAATAAAATTTACCTTTTTTAAGAACAGGATTGGATTTTTGATGTCCCTTAGAGGTTTGTGAATGTTGTTTGATCAGCTGGTGGCAACAGCTAATTTCCTTTGTTTTCATTCTCAGCTCTTCCCCGGGGGGGGGGTGAAAGGGTACCCCACAGGGAGGAATTCCCAAGTGCTCCTTCCTGCGTTCAAAGGGCGGGTTTTTTGCACTTGGGTGGTGGCAGCAAGGTCAGAGAAAAGCTGTAACCTTCGGAGTGTAATACAAGCCTGGAGTGGCCAGTATTAATTTTTAAAATCCTTGCAGTCCTCCACCGTCTGCACTCAAAGTGCCAGAGTGGGGATTCAGCCTTGACACAGGCACTTTCCTCCAGCCCAGATTTAGGCATGGAACTCCATGAGGGAGTGGGGCTCAGGCTACACCCCTCTCCTCGGCATCTCCTATTGGCAAGCTGAGGCAGCTCCCCATTCAGCATGCTGGCTTTGTGGATCCCATTCTCAGGCACTTATGTCTCCCCATGTATTGCACAGGGAGCCCAGATGCCTAACCCAAAGTTTGTAGATTCCACTGGCCAAAGTTAGTCGCTGCAGTGGTCAGCACTGCAGCACCTCGTCCTTTTGTGGATTTGGGTCTGAGCTGTAGAACTAACACACAAGTGTTGGGAGGAAACCTTTGGGACTGTTCAGCTTGGAAAAGAGACAATTCAATGGGGGATATGATAGTGGTCTATAAAGTCATGAATGATGTGGAGAAAAAGTGTTATTTACCCCTTGATGTAACACAAGAACCAGGGATCACCGGAGAAAATTAATAGGCAGCAGATCTAAAACAAACAAAAGGAAGTACTTCTTGACACAACACACAGTCAACCTGTGGAACTTGTTGCCAGGGCATGTTGTGAAGGCCAAGACTATAACAGGGTTCAAAAAAGAATTAGAGATGTTCATAGAGGATAGGTCCAACCATGGATACTAGCCAGGATGGCTAAATCTCTGACTGCCATATGCTGAGCTGGATGACAGGGAATGGATTATTCAATAATTGCCCTGTTCTGTTCAGTCCTTCTGAAGCACCTGGCGTTGGCCACTGTTGGAAGACAGGATACTGGGCTAGATGAACCTTTGGTCTGATCTTGTATGGCTGTTCTTATGTACGCAATCTGAGCTCAGTTTGGCTGCATGTCTACAATACCCATTAGTCAATGAAACCTGGCTATTTCAGCAAATCTTGGCCCACTGTCTCAAAATCATCTTTGATGATTTTTTAATCTACCCTACTGTCACCTACTATTTATTATTATTTATTTTTAATATTAGAGTAACGCTTGGAGGCCTCAGTTGAGATAAGGGCCCCATTGTGCCAGATGTCAGACAAACACAGGCCTTGACTACACTTGGGACTTCCCAGCGCTGCCGTGGCAGCACTGTGAAGCGAGAGTGTAGTCACGCCGGCAGCGCTGCGAGAGCTCTCTCGCAGTGCTGTATGTACTCCACCTCTCCGAGGGGAATAGCTTGTAGCGCTGTGAGCGAGCGTGCCGCGCTGCAGGCTCTGATTACACTGGCGCTTTACAGCGCTGTACTCACTGCGCTCAGGGGGAGGCATTTTCACACCCCTGAGCGCAGCAAGTTGCAGCGCTGTACAGCACCAGTGTAGCCAAGGCCACAGTAAAAGACAGTTCCCACCCCAAAGACCTAACAATCTAATTAATTAATCAAATTCATGTGTTAAGAATTTAGCACAAATCCTTTTGCTTTGCTGTTTGCAAAGAAATACATGAGCCTGTGCTAGGGGAAAGCTCCAGGAAAGTGACAAAGGTGACACAGTCCAGCACAGCAAACAGCACTTCAATAAAAATCCACCTGAATGCTGGAACTTAATATCCCATTACATCCTTTTCCATCATTCACCTGGAGAGGTTGAAAAGTGCACACCAAGTATCATTATGAACAGAACCTGCCAAGCATTGGCCAACAAAACGTAATGAGCTCTGGGCAATAAAGATCAATGGAAATAGATACTGCAGTAAAATTCTGAGTCCTGTTTGTTTTAATTGAAATCCAGCGTAGACTGGGGGAGGGGGGGAGTTTTGTGCAGCACAGATGCCGCAGATTGGAGGGTTTCTCTGAAGAATACAGATTTCCTTTTGTTTAACCAAATGAGGAAGTTTCCACTTGCTGAGCATTCCTTTCCTTCATTCTGAGGGGGGTGAGTTGGTGCAGAAAGAATAAAAGGAGTTTAAGACATCCAGAAGCTAAGGCGCAGCAAAAATACATCTTAATATTTATAGATTTTTAATACAAGAAAAATGGGCCAACTTTCTGTATTGCATGGACAGTTTGGCATGCTGGCCATTAAAAGTTTGCAGGTGAGTTAGAAGAATTAACTGAGGTTCATAAAAGCTGGACTGCATAGAGGAGATAGGAGCATCCCCGAGCTCCGATCCCGAAACAATGCCCTAGCATGAGATTAAGTGACACTTCTTGTTGCCAATGAAACAGCAAGTGGAGAACAGAGAATCCAAGGGGATGGAGATGGAAGAGATCTGCTTTATCACATCTAGTGCTTTCATCAGGGGCCAATGTAGGATTGGTACCTAGTCCATCACATCATTGGAATCCTGTCTTATTGGCTGATCAGATCAGGACACTATTTCCTCAGTTTCTGAAAACCGTATTCTTCAAATTAACCCTTTCAATGGATGCCACCTATGCTGCAAATCTCAGTATGTTTCCTGTATCCTATGTATGCACATGGTCTAATGTCTCCAGCACTGAGCAGAAAGACAGGAACTCTGAGCACTAATCCCAGCTCTGCTACGGACACACCATGTGGACTTGGCCAATGTTTTCAGATGTGGCCACTGATTTTGAGCACCACAGATGTGGAGACACAGTAGGTATCACAGTGGGCACCTGAAAAGAGAAGTTGCCAAACATGTGGGCCTGATCCTCACTGAGTTTTACGTTCTCCACTTTCAAAATGGAGACAGTAAGATCTACCTCACAGGCAGTTACAAGGCTTAGTTAGTTAATGGATAACAGTGTCAAAGGCACCTCAGTGAGTTAGGAACCTAAGTCCCATATTCAAAAGTGACTTAGGGATAGATTTTTAAAGGTATTTAGGTGCCTAACAATGCCAATAGGCTACTAGTGGGATTTTCAGAAGCAACTATGTACCTAGCTCCCATTGGTTTCAAAATGCTTTAAAAATGTTACGCAAGGTTTTTAAAAGGCTCCTCTAAAGGCACTAATTATCGTTGATCCTGAAATTCATTCTTTCCATCTGGGACTTGCAAACAGAGGGAATTTGTCTAGTGATCAGAGCAGGGATGTGGGGGTGGGAGGGTGAGTGCTTCTAGGTTTTTTTCTCGACTCTGCCCCAGGGATACCGGCACGCAGACTTGACTGAGGTGTGATCTGCCTCAAGTCCCTTTACCTCTGTGCACCTCACTTTCCTATCTGTACAGTGGCTCTAAACATACCTCCCTCACAGGCCCAACATTTGCAAAGATCCTTGGGTGGAGGAGGCCATCAAAGGGCAAACTATGGTTATTAAACTACTGCCTAATGAAAATGTGAACAAGGTTTTCATTATTAAAAGGCTGGACAGTCACAGTGCAGGTTAGATTTATTGCCCTGATGTTTTCTCCATGATCGTGAGGTGCTCATTCTAGCTGGAAATGTACAAATATATTGATTTGTTGATGAAGCTCCTGGAGCTGCACTAAACCATCTCAGACCCGAGGGGCCAGTGTGCAAAGTCTGTGGAAGCAGCTGTTAACACACCTCTGGTTGTCATGGCAACGTGCTCAGCTTCACCTGCAACCCACACCAGGTGGGTGGGGAATTAAGTGGACTCTAATTTTATCAGCAGGGTTCATTAGATTAATTAAATGGAGCAGATGCACTCTGTTAATCAGCACTGGTCTGAGAGAGTGGATCTTGACAGGACTATGGGAACTGCTCTGACACCACTCTGCTAATGACACTAAATCCAATTTCACACAGTGGCCAGCACCAGTGACAGGGCGGTAATTAACACATCTCCTGACATCTTCTGATCTGCTGAGAAATTATGATCAACTGCCTTGTTTGTTGCTAATCTAAAACAGGAAGGATGGCTTCAGGACAAGCTGCGCTGAGAGTACTTCTAACTGTGTTGGAAAACAAGGAGAAGGGTCCATACACTGTACAATGGATAGCCAGGCCTTGCTGCCCCCTTGCAATCCCTTGCCTGGCAGAAAAACACAGCCTGAGTGGTCTGGTTGTCTTAGGGCACAGACAGACCCATTCTCTCCTTGGTCACTGGGGAGGCAAGGGCCTCCAGGAGAAGGAGATGGGACTACTCAGGTGCCTACAGTTCAGTCTTTCCTGGCTCAGGGCCCATGTCCTGAGACAGAATATGCCATGTCACATGCTCCTTCAAGGATGACCTGCATAACTCAGAACACTCCAGTGAGGCCTACATCCTCAGTGGATTTTGGGGGGGCCTAACTCCCATTGATCTGGGCGTTGGTCATCCAAGTTGCCAACTCTTGCAATATTTGATATTTTCTTATCAGAGGGGTAGCCGTGTTAGTCTGAATCTGTAAAAAGCAACAGAGGGTCCTGTGGCACCTTTAAGATTAACAGAAGTATTGGGAGCATAAGCTTTCGTGGGTGAGAACCTCACTTCTTGCATCTGCTGATATTTTCTTAAAGCCCCAGCTCCTAGAGTCGTGTCATTATGTAAGACTTGATTATTTTCTTTTCTCAAAGAAAAGTAAGTTTCTAGCAATCATGGTTCGGGCTGAGTGGGCCAACTGGTGGCCCACAGGCCGAATCCAACCCATGGGATGATTCCATCTGGTCCCCCAGGCCCTTCAAGGCATCTGCTCCCAGAGAGAGCATTGCACAATGAATGAAATGCTGCTCCGCAGCACAATCCACATGCAGAGAAAAAATGGCGTCCTCTGTGCAGCATGACCTTGCATGCACCATACCTACAAGGTCACGCTGCAAGGAGGACACCATTTTGTTTATGTACGTTGCCTGTGGAGGTGCCACACAACTGCGCATGTGGCCCACTGAAAAAGTTCATCCTGGACAATGTAAACCCAAAGGGCTCAGAAACCGAGAGAGAGAAAAAAATTGTTTTAAATAACAACTCAATTGTTAAGCCAGTCTTGTGATTCTGAGGGCCCTGACTGCTGGGTTTTAAATAGCAGATCCAGCCCTTTCCCCGCTCCATTCCATGCTCTCGCCCTAGACACACACCTCAGTTCAGCACTACAGATTGTGCATGGAGTGCCACTTGTTAAAAGCCCAAAAACCCCTTACTGGTGAACACCAAATGAAGAAGAATTTCAGCCACTTGAGGGATGCAGCTTTGGAGTCATTACAAAGTGGGGGAAACTTGTGCTCTATCAAAGCAGACTAGCTCCAAAGGGGGGAGGGATAGCAAAGTGGTTTGAGCATTGGCCTGTTTAACCCTGGGGTTGTGAGCTCAATCCTTGAGGGGGGCCATTTAGGGATCTGGGGCAAAAAAAATAGTTGGGGATTAGTCCTGCTTTGAGCAGGGGGTTGGACTAGATGACCTCCTGAGGTCCCTTCCAACCCTATGATTCTAGGATGATGGTTATGCAAGTTGATAAGAAATTGCCCATACTAATGTATTACTGAATTTAATGAACCTAATGTCATTTGGAAAAAGGATTTGCATTTTCATATGTTTGAATAGAAGATTAGCGATGGTACCTTCAAAAAAGCTATTATATGCTTATTCCCAAGTCCTCAGTCCCCAGGCAGGAAAAGCCCCTTCACTCTTCCCAACACACAAGGAGTGACTTTGGAATATGAAATTGCTTGGACTGCAAATTCATTCATATCAAGCACAAAGCACAATCTACTCAGCCCAAAGGTTTCCTGGGTCGTGAAGTATTAAATAGCTCAACAGGCAGGGAGGTCTGAATGGCTCATGACATTGGGAATAGACTACAGAGCCTCCCCTCTGGAGACACTAGTCACCAGCCATTGAAATGTCTTCGTATCAGATAGCTCTGTTGCTGCTGCATGTGTAGAATGAGGGGATGTGTCTGAGCCTACATCCAAGGGGACCAGATGTCTACACCACCAATATCCCACCTTTAGAATCACACCCCCTTGCTACCAGTCAAAGTGAGACTGGTGAAATTGCAATAAGTGACAACAGCAGTAAAAAGAACTAATGTTGAAGGAAAAGTTGTTTGTGTTCTCTTTGGGACAGAGTAATAACAGAAAGATGGGAAATGAGCTACGAACAGCTCTCTGAAAAGCAGTTAGTGGAGTTGTGCCAAGAAAGAAGGCTAGCCTTGCAAAGCTAAATTACACACAGCTGATTGGCCTTCTGTATTCAAACAACCAGGAAGGGAATCATGGGCCAGAGTTCAGGGGAGTGACCCTGTTCACCATCAGTGGCTGGGGGTACTAGAGGCCAGTATCGACTAGAGATCTATGGGATGAGATTCCAGATGGAGGCATGGAAGAAGATGCCCAAGAGTGTACAGTGGCAGGCGCGGCATACAGGATTGACCCTGCCTGGAACCCCGCATCAGGCCCTGGAGAGGCAGGAGCTGTCATCTGAGAAGCAAAAGCAGTTGAGAGCTGACTGCGAAAAGGAAGGCCAGCTGGGCTGGAGGAGAAGAGGCCCAGTGACGGCATGAACTGCACCTCGCACAACAGAGGAACCAGAGACCTGAGGATCTGGTAAGTGGGGCTAGAACAGGGAATGCTAATTCTGGAGAGGGCACAGATGCTAAGCTGTTGCCCCGGTTCAAGGACGGGGAAATATAGGGTATGTCTGCACTACAGCAGAGACTGAGCCTCCCAGCCTGGGTAGACAGACTCGTGCTAGCAGCACTCATGATAGCTTGCTAAAAACAGCAGTGTGGACATTGCAACGCCAGCAGACTCGGGCTAGCCCCCCAAGCTCAGACCCAAGGGGGAGGGTGGGCTTCAGCCTCCGTCAGTGCTGCAGCATCCACACAGCTATTTTTAGCATACTTGTGCAAGTCCCACTAACACAAGTCTGTCTACCCAGGCTACCCATAGGGTATGTCTACATGGCATTGTAAACCGTGGCTCAGGTAGGAGCTCAAATCCTCCTACTGTCCACACACAAATCTGTCTGACTCAGGTGAGCAAGCTCTAGGGACCTGGGTGCTGGGGGGAGGTCTAAGCCGAGTCCTGCTAAGACTCAGATCGAAGCCGTGTCATTTTGCAGTGTGGATGCAGCTCAAGCCGCAGACCCGAGTGAGAAGGTCTGTGCAGTGCAGTATGGACACATTAGCATGGCTGTGAGACACAGGTCCGACAATTGCAAACCCGGGTTTGCCATGTAGTGTGGATGCTCAAGCACGGGCTTTGGAACACCGAGTCCATAGGCACCGACTCCGTGGGTGTTCCAGCCCTGGAGAACCCACAGAAAAAAATTAGCAGGTGTTCAGCACCCCCTGCCCCCGAAGCGCCTCCCACCCACTGGTGGACCTGCCAATCAACTCCTTCCCTTCCCTCCCAGCACCTCCCACCCGCCGCAGATCAGCTGTTCCACGGCATGAAGGAGGCACTGGGGGGGAGGGGGAGGAGCGGGGGGGTGCTCGGGGGAGGGGGTGGAACTGGGCGGGGTGGGAAAAGGCGAGGCAGGCGGCGGCCTTGGGAAAGGGGTGGAGTGGACCTGGGATCTGGGACTGAGAGTGGATTGAGCACCCCCGGGGAAAGGAGGAAGCCGGCTCCTGTGACCAAATCCACAAGCCTGGGTCCCCCAGACCCGGGTTTACAATGCGGTGTAGACATACACTGCCCTTGAAAAGGCTTGCAATTTGAACCAGATGTGGGCTTCAGAGGAGCTCCGGTTTCTGACCCCCTCAGTGGGAGTAAAAGACATAGAAGCCTACAGCCAAATGGAAGGGACAGAGTCTGTGAGCTATGATCAGTTTTAAAAAACCTAGCTCCTCAAATGTGAATAGACTCCCAAGTCTCACAGGAAAAGATTTCAGGGGGGTGCAAGAGCAGGAGGGGATGACTGACACAGAGAAAGGATTATAAGTCACCTTGTTACCCCCTGCCTCAGCGAGAGAGAGAGAGAGGGGTGTGCTGATGCTGAACGGGTGTTTTCTCCCTGTTACTCCAGTCTGTTAGCCACCCAAACAATCTCCTGAGAAGTTCTGCAAACCTTTAGTTTGCCTTGCAGATTAACTTTAGGTGCACCTCAATCCCCGAGCTCTAGTCTATAGGTAAAGGTATTTGCTAGGTAAGGCATAGGTATAAGTTAAGGCAGTAATTCAATGAGCCTTCATGCCGCAAGGGCTGTAAGACAATAGCTTAGTTAAACCAATGAAGGCATACGGCCACAGGTGCTGAATTTTATTTTTCCCAGTGGGTGCTTCACCCTCGCTCCACTTCTTCCCCCGAGGCTCTGCCTACACTCAACCTGATCCCCTGAGGTCCCCCACCTGGCTGCTCGCTGCTCTCTGCTCTCCCCCAAGCGCCTTCTGCCAGCCACCAAACAGCTGATCAGCAGCCTCACGTCAAACAGCTGTGGCTGGTGGGTTCTGAGCACCCCCTATTTTTCCCCATGGGTGCTTGAGCCCCGGAGCACCCACAGAGTTGGTGCTATGCATACAGCCCAAAAAGGCTTATTAGCACATGCAGCTAACCAGGAGTAACCCTAGAATAGATCATAAGAGAGCACAGGATAGAATGCTGTAATACCACCTTGAGATATTTTAGGAACATCAGCAGATGTCCAACCATAAGAATACCATGGTAGCTAATTGATGTATATGCTAATAAGCTTGAGGTAAACAGACTAGTATCCTACAGGAGAAGGGCACCCCAACATTAGAAGGTTGAGGAAATACAAATAAGGAAACAGGGCTGAAGCCCCTACTGAACATGCATTAGCATACTGATGTCAGCATACTATTACATATACAGAAGTTTTTTCTTACATGTGAGAGTTGCAACCATGCACATTGGGGTTCCCAACTGAACAGTAATTCTAATACTGGGCCTGATCTTGGGACGAGGACCTCCCAAACCTCAGAGTGTTAACTGAGAATTTTTAAGTTATCAATATAATTAATAGATCAGGCAACAGAGCCCCCTTGTAATATCCAACCCCTGTCACTGGACACTCACAGAAATTACCAACTCAACTGCCTCTAAAGAGACAGTGCACACAGCAGCTTGTCTGAGTCAACTAAGAAGTCACACTTTGCTTAACAGTATAGAACTGAGATCTGACGATTGAAAAAAAGAGGTTTATTAACCAAGATAGAGCTTTAAGAGATATTAAGCAATGATAATGGAAACAGAAATGGTTACAAATAAAACAAAAGTATAACATGCTCCTAAAAGACTAAACATAACTTCAGCGGGCTAGAATCTTGGTCTCAGATAAACCTCTCGGCATCACCAGCCCTCAGGGCCAGGATCCAGCTTTCATGATACAAAAAGCGCTGTCCGTTTTGCTGCCACAGTGGTGGAGAATCACATTTTTCCTTCTTCTTATAGTCCAGTAAACATCTAAACCATTTCCTTTTGAAGTGTCCCCCGGGGAGATCCTTCTCCCCCACTGCTCGTGCTGTACTGTGGGGACACCATGCTACTTTCCCATCCTCCTGTTAACTTTTTTCTTCATGTTTACCTCAGATTCAAATGCACCTCCCACTCTATTTGGCTTACCCTGCTTAGTTTGCATCCAAGCCCTGTGCAGACAGGTAAATCAACATGCCTTTGGCTGGGAGAAATATGTTTATCAATCCTGCCTGGTTACATAGTTTAAATATATTTTTAGTACATACATGCAGCTTCTTAAATATTACCCGTACATGCATCACACTCCACTTATGATGACCAGTAGGCTATAAACTGTCATTTCACATTTTGCACAGCCTTCTTTACAGATAAATATTATGACAGCAATGTGTTAGTACTGTGAGTTTGTCACACCTCACAGGAGTTGCCAACACAGTAGTGACCCACCAGCAGGCCTCTGTGTCACAATGACGTATATAGATGTGGTGATCCAAATTGGAGAGTTTCTCCTCAAATGGGGCACAGGTTTGGGAGCCACTACCATAAATGCTTTGTATGAACTAGTGGAGCTGGAACAGTTCTGAGATGTGTGTCCACATGACCTACAATGGGGTTAGGGTTGCCAGGTGTCAGGTTTTTGACTGGAACACCCGGTCAAAAAGGGACACTGGCCGCTCCAGTCAGCATTGCTGACAGGGCCATTAAAAGTCCAGTTGGCGGCACAGCAGGGCTAAGGCAGGCTCCCTGCCTGCCATGGCCCTGCATGGCTCCCCACAGCTCCCAGAAGCAGCAACATGTCCTCACTCTGGCTCCTACGTGTAGGGGCAGCCAGGGGGCTCCGCACGTTGCCCCCACCCCAAGCGCCAGCTCTGCAGCGTCCATTGGC
The DNA here is from genome assembly GCF_002925995.2 of Terrapene triunguis. Classification (NCBI taxonomy): domain Eukaryota; kingdom Metazoa; phylum Chordata; order Testudines; family Emydidae; genus Terrapene; species Terrapene triunguis. The sequence continues at coordinate 1,611,348 of NW_020664563.1, read as the reverse complement.
CAGGAACTGCAGCCAATGGGAGAAGCGGGAGTGGCGCCTGCAGAAGGGGCAGCACACAGAGCCGCCTGGCCGTGGCTCAGCGTAGGAGCCAGAGGGGGTACATGCCACTACTTCCGAGAGCTGCTTGAGGTAAGCGCTGCCTGGAGCCTGCACCTCCTGATCCTTCTCCTGTGCCCCAACCCCCTGTCCCAGCCCGATTCCCCCTCCCACCTTCTGAACCCCTCTATCCTAGCCCTGAACCCTCTCCTGCACCCCAAATCCCTCATCCCCAGCCCCCCCCCAGAGCCCACACCCAGAGCCCCCACCTGCCCTCCGAACCCCTCGGTCGTAGTCCGGAGCACCCTCCTGCACCCCTAACTCCCCAGCCCCACCCCAGAGTCTGCATCTCCAGCCAGAGTCCTTATGCCCCAACCCCCTACCCCAGCCTAGAGCCCCCTCCTACACCCCAAACCCTTCATCACAGACTAAATAATCCCAGTTCCCTCAGCTTCTCCTCATAAGTCATGTGCCCCAGCCCCCTAATCATTTTTGTTGCCCTCCGCTGGACTCTTTCCAATTTTTCCACATCCTTCTTGTAGTATGGGGGCAAAACTGGACACAGTACTCCAGGTGAGGTCTCACCAATGTCAAATAGAGGGGAATGATCACGTCCCTCAATCTGCTGGTAATGCCCCTACTTATACAGCCCAAAATGCCGTTAGCCTTCTTGTCAACAAGGGCACACTGTCGACTCATATCCAGCTTCTCGTCCACTGTAACCCCTAGGTCCTTTTCTGCAGAACTGCTGCCTAGCCACTCGGTCCCTAGTCTGTAGCAGTGCATAGGATTCTTCCGTCCTAAGTGCACACTTGTCCTTGTTGAACCTCATCAGATTTCTTTTGGTCCAATCCTCTCATTTATCTAGGTTCCTCTGTATCCTATCCCTACCCTCTAGCGTATCTACCACTATGAGATAACTCATCGATCGTCCCTCTTTCTCAGTATGAGACAGGAGTCCTCCCCTCTTGCGCTCTCCTGCTCGTGCTTCCACCTGGTATCCCACTTCCCCACTTACCTCAGGGCTTTGGTCTCCTTCCCCTGGTGAACCTAGTTTAAAGCCCTCCTCACTAGGCTAGCCAGCCTGCTTGCGAAGATGCTCTTCCCTCTCTTTTTGTTAGGTGGAGCCTGTCTCTGCCTAGCAATCCTTCTTCTTGGAATGCCATCCCTGGTAAAAGAATCCAAAGCCTTTTCTCCGACACCACCTGCGTATCCACTTGTTGACTTCCATGATTCGACGGTCTCTACCTGAGCCTTTTCCTTCCCCAGGGAGAATGGACGAGAACACCTCAAACTCCTTTATCCGTCTTCCCAGAGCCACGTAGTCTGCAGTGATCCGCTCAAGGTCATTTTTGGCAGTATCATTGGTTCCCACGTGGAGAAGCAGGAAGGGGTAGCGATCCGAGGGCTTGGTGAGTCTTGGCTGTCTCTCCATCACATCGTGAATCCTAGCTCCTGGCAAGCAGCACACTTCTCGGTTTTCCTGGTTGGGATAGATGACTCAGTCCCCCTGAGGAGGGAGTCCCCAACCACCACCACCCGCCTCCTTCTCTTGGGAGCAGTGGTCGTGGAACCCCCATCCCTAGGACAGTGCATCTCATGCCTTCCAATTGGTGTATGTATCATCTAGTCCACTCTCCACATTAGTACCTGTGGAGAGAACATGAAAATGGTTGCTCACCTGTATCTGCATTGCTGGTACATTGATGCTGCTCTTTCTTCTTCTGGAGGTCACATGCTGCCAATTTTCTTCACCGTCCTTCTGTCCCCACTGTGCAGCCTCCTCTGATTCTTCAGAATGTTGTGCCCGTAGAAGCACATCTGTCCAGGAAATCTTCATTTTCTCTTGTGCAACGCAGGGTTGATACTTATTTCTCCAGACCTTGAACCTTCTCTTCCAATATGGAGACCAGCTTGCACTTTGTACAGACAAAGTCGTTTCCGTCCTGTGGAAGAAAGACAAACATGGCATATCCTGTGCAGGTCACAACAGCTGAACACTCACCTTCCATATTACCTTCCTTCTAAGAGCTTCCTCAGCTGTTGCAGTAACTACTCAGAGAAGCCTGCAAGATGAAAGCCGCAGTGGGCTCTCCCCAGGCGAACTCGCAGTCAAACTCCCTCTGTTCGCCGCTCAGCCGGTTCGCAATTGGCTGCCTTTTTATAACAATCAGGCCCACGCAAGGCCCACCTGGAACAAAGCACTCCCAATTCACACTTTTCAAATAATCAAGCACATGGTCAAACTGTCCCCACAACAGACACTCAGATACTCACCAACACAGCCCCCCTAATGCAGCACTTACCGTACCTCCTCTCAGACAGATCCCGGTCAAACTCCCTCTGTTTGCCACTCAGCTGGTTCGCAACTGGCTGCCTTTTTATAATAATAAGGCCCACCTGGAACAAAGCACTCCCAATTCACACTTTTCAAACAATCAAGCATACGATCAAACTGACA
>NW_020664563.1:1595196-1608451 GCF_002925995.2 Terrapene triunguis | reverse complement strand
TGAGGATCTCTGAGCAAGGCCACCAACTGCTGTTTGTTGCTGCTCTGTTCAGGGAAACAGGACTTTGTAGACACTCTTTGTAAACAGACAAGACCACACCAAGAATATCCCAGACTCATATCAACAGCTTGACAAGGCCCCAAATATAGAGCCAAAAATCATAATGAAGAAACTGGTAGTGGGAACCCATAGCTGAAATCAAAAGAAAAGAGTATAAAGAATCCCAGAGAACCCAAGCTGTGGAGCCACATAGCACTCTGTGCCTTCTATGACACTATGAACAAACAGGAGTGACTACAAACCCCAAACAGCACTGGTGAAAGGAGTAGGGTTGCCAACTCTGACTGAAGCTATTCCAGGAGAGGTTTTTTCCAACATGATGTAATGTCATTTCTTAAAATATCTTATTAAAATCTCCTGGATTGCTTTCAGTGGTCACCGAAAGATCAGTGCTGATTCTGGGAGACTCCAGGCCAATCCTGGAGGGTTGGCAACCCTAGAAAGGAGGGTGGAGATGGCAGAAAGTCCTGAGGCTCCTTTTTTCTCATGGGATGAGGATCTGAGTATCTCCTATTCCAGACTGGACTGGCTGGAGACTGCACAGCCCGGGGCCCTTGCTGGTGCCCTGGCCCTGGCAATTCCCAGGATTCTTATGAAATGGTATTTCCAGAAGGAAAGGCTGTGACCTGGGTCCTCTCACTCCTCTTGCTGCACAAACAGGGAGGAGTTGAGGGATTTTCTCTAGTAAAGGTTTTTCCTCATTGACTGAGCCACTCTGGTAAATGCAATTTACGGGCAGCCCATCATCTGTATACAATCCAAACAAAGTCTTATTTACCATTGAAATAAGTATAACAGAAACTATTTGAATCCATGCCAAGGAGATGGATAAAACACAAGTCATCTGCATAAGGGTGGAATCAGTTGCACAGTACCACAGGGAATAAGATCTAAGCAATATAAGAAAACATCCTAATGAGAGCCTGGTAATTAGAATAGGGCTCTTTGTTTCCCCTTGCATGAAGAGGCATGCCATAAATCAGAAAGGCATCTGCTGCATCCTATCTAAGGGCGCTCCAAGCAGCAAGAGAAACCCATCCATCACTGCTAACAGAAGTGGGATTTGAGTTTAAATTACAGATTCTCAAACTATGCATTTGCAACTGTTTGGAAACAAAGTTCTTTTGAATTTCTTCCTTTCCAGTCTGAGTGTATTGAGCTGCTCCAACAGGGTTGAATTACCATTCTAATGAGCCCAGAAAACAAGCAGAAAATTTAACCTAGAAAGCACGATGGGTCCAACTCATGTCTGCTGCCCTTAGTTCAGAATAGTGTTAAAAACTCTTTTCCCTCCAGACATCTGGGGTCAAATTCAGTGGTGACAAGAGTCAGCCCTGATCTCAGTGCAGTTCCAGACACCGCAGCTCAATTTAAACCCACACCAGATGTTCAAATTTGGTCTTATGATTCAGGGAGAAAGGTTCATCCTAGTCATAATGTATGTGCATGTGGCACCCCACTAACCAATAACAATAATACCCCACTTGTATCTAGCACATTTCATCCATAGATCTCAAAGTGCTTTACAGAGGGGCTGTATCATTAACCCCATTTTATAGATGGGTAAACTGAGGCACAGAACAGAGACATGACTTACCCACAGTCACCCAGCAGGCTCCTGGCAGAGCCAGAATAGAACCCAGGTCTCGTTAGTAGCTGCTGTTGCCAGACAGGAGAGGTTCCTCAATGGATGGAAATGGGATGCATAGACACCACTGGGGTCAGGTGTCTGTACAGCAACTCATTTACCTTCCCTGCTCCATCTGCTTTGCACTAATGAATTTCTGGAGTGCTGGTGCAGCTACTAGACCAAAGCAAAAGGGGGTCTCTTCCTAGTTCTTTGCCGTAAGAGGCTTCCACAAATTACTCCATCATGTCACTTAAAAAGTCATCTCTCAGAGAGGTCATGCCCTCAACAGCACAGAAAACCTGGAGTCAGAGAAACTTACTTCTAAAGATAACAAGTAGAGCCGGGGGATGGCCTGTTAGATCACATCTAGCCCATTCCCACAGCTGCAGTCTGGTTGTTCCCTATGGCACATTTTCAGGGGTATGTCACACGATAGACCTGCAAGGTAATCCTCACTTTTATAGATTGACTAGGAAAAGTACAATCAAGATTTCTGCTGGTATGGAACCCTCTCTGGTAACAGTGGGAAATACACATATTCTCTATGTAATCTCCTCTCTCACTCCTATGTCAAACTTTGGGATTAAATAATAATGCTGTGATTGGAGCACTTGGAGATACTGGCTGTCCACATCCTGGGGATGTATTTTGACTTGTTTTTATTAAGAAATCTGTCAAACTAAGAGCACATTATCCTTTCTTAATCCTGCCTCAGTGCAGGGGGCTGGTGCAAGTGACCTCTTGAGGTCCCTTTCAGGACAGTCTAGAAGTCTATCCAAATTCTTGCTGGTCTCCAGAACAGCCATGCCCAAGCAGGGAAGTTGTATGGATTCTGAGCTGTCTGCAGACATCGGAAATGGGGACTGAGCAGTGCAAAGACCATTGGGCATTACTGGGTATGTGACAGTTTCATTTACAGCTGATATCACAATCCCACCTCTCACCAGTGAAGCTCTCCATAGGGCAACAGCAGAGGGCAGCAGAAGAGGGAGGGGAAGGAGGCAGGGAAGAGAGCTGAAGACGTGAAGGCAGCTACTTCTCATGCTGCAATCTCACTGTGACGTTATTGACAAACTGTGACTGTATAGATCATTGTTGCAACCACTGTTATATATCTGAAGCAAATATTGTACAAAGGTTGTCATGTGAGGTGTCTATAAAGAAGTTATGATTTGCTGGTTATGATTATGCTATCTGTATGGGTGTATCATTTTTGTAGTTGAAGTTATGAATATTGGCTATGTATTTGTATCTCAATGTGTTTGATTCTAAATAGCCTCAGTGAAGCATTTGGTCAGCTTCTTGAGAAAGGACTATTCTCAGTAAGTGCCCAATCAAGAAGCACTTAACTGACAGTGAACTTTAGGAGATGCCAATCCACATCTGAGCTTTCCTGGGAATGTTCAAACTAACATGTAAACAATGGCATTGGCCTGTAAAGAACTGAATCATGCATGGACATGTGACTTGCCCATGTGACTCAAAACTCCATCTTGCTGCTGTGATCTTCCACAGGGCAGAGAATATAAAAGGCTCTGGAAACCCCTCCATTTTGTCTTCAGTCCTGCTTCTTACTTCTGGAGGAACCTTGCTGCAAACTGAAGCTCTGAACAAAGGACTGAATGACCCATCCCAGCTGTGGATGTACTCGGAGATTTGATCCTGCAGCTTATTATAACATCACTGCTACAAGTCTGAAACAAGAATTTTGCCATTACTGTATGTAATTGATTCCATTTAACCAATTCTAGCTCTCATCTATATCTTTTTCCTGATATGAATAAACCTTTAGATTTTAGATTCTAAAGGATTGGCAACAGCGTGATTTGTGGGTAAGATCTGATTTGTATATTGACCTGGGTCTGGGGCTTGGTCCTTTGGGATCGAGAGAACCTTTTTTCTTTTACTAGGGTATTGGTTTTCATAACCATTCGTCCCCATAACGAGTGGCACTAGTGGTGATACTGGGAAACTGGAGTGTCTAAGGGAATTGTTTGTATGACTTATGGTTAGCCAGTGGGGTAAAACCAAAGTCCTCTCTGTCTGACTGGTTTGGTGTGCCTTAGTGAAGTGAAGAAACCCCAGCCTTCGGCTGTAACTGCCCTGCTCTAAGCAATTTGTCCTGAACTGATACTCCCACCAAAGGCAGCATCATTAGACTCACCAAGGGGAGAATTTTTCACAGCGATAGTGAGTACAATTATATAAGAGAAAACATGCTCTAAATCCCAAAAGACCCTGCAGACTTTCCCAGCATAAGAAATGAGGTTTGCCTCTTTTACTATGTGCAGCCTAGTGACTTACATTGATTGATGTAAGATTTGAGTGGGATGCATTTATTTGTGTCACACATGCTATATCATGAGAATATTTGCAAGCCACAATTCTGGAAACTATTTACAGTAACCTACACAATGCAGCCTGCCAGTTTACGGGTTCATAGCCATGTCTGTGAGTATGACTGACCAAGCAGAGGTTATAGAAAGATGCAACATTGTTTCATGTGGCATCATTTTAAAAAGAAACATTGCAGAATGAAATCATTTTGGATTGGGGGCTTGTGACAGGGTGCACTCACCACTAGTGGTGCCTCCTCCTGGCTGTCCTGGGGATTAGCTCTGCCTGCTGATGCACCCTCCTCTGGCAGTGTCTTCACTTGTCTTGTCTTGCCCTGTGGTCCCTCTTGCTCCAGGAACTGCAGCCTCCTCTTTGTGACTCAGCCCCAAAGTCTTTCCACACAAACTATCTCAGTCAGTCTTCTCTGACACTGCCCTGATGGTGCCACTTCCCCAGTGGCTGGTAGCAGGGAACCCAGGCCAACCTGCCCACTACTCCAGTTTCCAGTCCAGGGACCCTATCCCTCCAACTGTGGCCTGCTTTCCTGCAACCCTTGTCACTTCTTCTTTGGACTCCTTCCTACAACTCCTAGTTCCCCTCCTTTCTCTGGGGGTACCAGTTCCAAACCCGCCTCCCTCTTCCCAGGGAGTAACTGGTGCCTCCTGGCTTGATAGGACCCCCTGTTCCTGCCCAGCTGAGCCTGCTTGCAATCAATACCGCTCCCTGGCTTGCCTTCCAGGTTCAGCCTGTAGAGTTAATTGACCTGCCTGGCCATCTTAACCCCTTCCAGTCTTATGTGGGGTGGACATGCCATCACAGGGGTACTCACTGGAATGGTCAGGGGATTGCACTCAGAGCATGCAGAAGACCTGTTGTGCCCATCGTGCTTTGAAGCCTGAAGCCCCAACTTCCATATTGCAGGTTTCACATGGCACAGGATGTGTGTGAACTCCAGGGGTGAGGCTCTGCAGGGCTGTGGGGGAGGAGAGGTGCGAAATTTGGGATCTTGTGAACTTTAAAAAGCCAGCAGTGGGTGAAGTTGATTAGGGATTGAGAAGCCAGGAGATCCAGAGACTATATCTGCCTCTCTCACTGCCTGGTCTTCCTAACACTTTGCACTCAGACAGCACATTGCAAAGATTACACAGCCGGCGAATATCATACCTTCCATACAGAGAGGTTCTGGCATTTGCCCACAGCATAAGGCAGCTTCATGACCAGGAGCAGCACTCCAGTCTCTTGCCAGCCAGCGCAGTGCCTATGCCCTCAGATGATGCTCAATGTAATGTTGCTGAGCCTCCTACTCTTTACACTTGGGATAAAAATACTCCTCATCCCTACCTACAATACTTTTGGCTATGGACATGTGTGATGGGGCCTGAGCCCAGCACACTGTGCTCCAGTGAGCCCCCCACACACACCAGCAGCCCCAGGGGCCAGCACAAGCTAGAGCAGCCTCTAGAATACTCTACCTTGTGCTGGGGGTTGAATTGGCATCTGGCTCCCCCCAGGATTCTGGATGCAGAAAGCCCCTTTGTCCCCCTCCACCTCCTGTGTCCTGCACTGACCCAGGGTCTGGCCCATTAAACTCCATGACAATCCATTTGCTTTTCTGTTATATCTGTTGGCAATGGCTGTCTGTCTCTCCAGTGCCTTTTAACCCAATAAGCTATTGTGTTTTAACTACCTGGTTTATTGACTCCCTTGGAGTGGTAAGCTGAAATTTTCCAAGTTGCCTACCTCATCTGTGTTGTGTGAGCTGTACGGCAGGAGTGACATGCACAGGGCACACGTCCTGGTCAGAAGTGGAAGCACCATACAAAACACCTGTATATCAGATCCCCTTGCTGGTGGCCAGATGACACCACTGGAAAGATCAACACCACCCTGAGCCAGGCCCTTCCAGACATATGAGCTAGCACCTCCTGGGAGAACAGGGAAGAAGGAAGTTTGGAGAGAGTGGTGGGAGTTTTGTCCAGACTCCCACCCCCACACTCCCCCTATGAGAGATCAGCATATGTAGAGAGAAGACCTCTAGGACAAACTCCATGGTTCAGATGTGAGAGCAGGATTTTATTCCTGGTTTGGGTTTTCCTGGCTGTTCTGCAATTGGTCACAGTATTCAGACACAGTCTGGCTGCCTGGGAGTTTCTTTGGGTTTGTCTACACTACGAAATTAGGTCAAATTTATAGAAGTCGATTTTTTTTTTTTAGGAAGCGATTTTATACAGTCAATTTGTGTGTATCCCCACTAAGTGCATTAAGTTGGCGGAGTGCATCCACAGTACCGAGGCTAGCGTCGACTTTTGGAGCATTGCACTGTGGGTAGCTATCCCACAGTTCCCGCAATCTCCACCACCCATTAGAATTCTGGGTTAAGCTCCCACTGCCTGATGGGGCAAAAACATTGTTGCGGGTGATTTTGGGTACATGTCGTCAGTCGCCCCTCCCTCAGTGAGAGCAACGGCAGACATATGTTTCGCGCCTTTTTTCCGTGCAGACGCAATACCATGGCAAGCGTGCAGCCTGCTCAGCTCAGCTGCCACTGTTGTGTCCTGTGTGCTGCTGGCAGCAGACGGTGCAGTAGGGCTGCAAACCATCGTCACGCTTCCGCTGCCACTCTGCTGTCCTGCAGACGTCATACCACGGCAAGCATGGAGTGCGCTCAGATCACCGCAGCAGTTATGAGCACTGTAAACACCTCACGCATTATCCTGCAGTATATGCAGCACCAGAACCTGAAAAAGCAGGTGAGGAGGCGACGGCAGCGCGGTGACGAGACTGATGAGGACATGGACACAGACTTCTCTCAGAGCATGGGCCCTGGCAATTTGGACATCATGGTGGTAAATGGGGCAGGTTCATGCCGTGGAATGCCAATTCTGGGCCCGGGAAACAAGCACAGACTGGTGGGACTGCATAGTGTTGCAGGTCTGGGATGATTCCCAGTGGCTGCAAAACTTTCGCATGCATAAGGGCACTTTCATGCAACTTTGTGACTTGCTTTCCCCTGCCCTGAAGCACAAGAATACCAAGACGAGAGCAGCCCTCAGAGTTGAGAAGTGAGTGGTGATAGCCCTCTTGAAGCTTGCAATGCCAGACAGCTACCGGTCAGTCAGGAATCAATTTGGAGTGGGCAAATCTACTGTGGGGGCTGCTGTGATCCAAGTAGCCAACACAATCACTGAGCTGCTGCTATCAAGGTAGTGACTCTGGGAAATGTGCAGGTCATAATGGATGGCTTTGCTGCAATGGGATTCCCTAACTGTGGTGGGGCGATAGACGGAACGCATATCCCTATCTTGGGACCGGAACACCAAGGCAGCCAGTACATAAACTGAAAGGGGTACTTTTCAATGCTGCTGCAAGCACTGGTGGATCACAAGGGACGTTTCACCAACATCAACGTGGGATGAGCGGGAGAGGTACATGACGCTTGCATCTTCAGGAACTCTGGTCTGTCTGAACAGCTGCAGCAAGGGACTTACTTTCCAGACCAGGAAATAACCGTTGGGGATGTTGAAATGCCTATAGTTATCCTTGGGGACTCAGCCTACCCCTTAATGCCATGGCTCATGAAGCCATACACCGGCACCCTGGACAGTAGTCAGGAGCTGTTCAACTATAGGCTGAGCAAGTGCAGAATGTTGGTAGAATGTGCATTTGGACGTTTAAAAGTGCACTGGCGCAGTTTACTGACTCGGTTAGACCTCAGCGAAACCAATATTCCTATTGTTATTACTGCTTGCTGTGTGCTCCACAATATCTGTGAGAGTAAGGAGGAGACATTTATTGCAGGGTGGGAGGTTGAGGCAAATCGCCTGGCCGCTGATTATGCGCAGCCCAACACCAGGGCGGTTAGAAGAGCACAGCAGGGCGCACTGCGCATCAGAGAAGCTTTGAAAACCAGTTTCATGACTGGCCAGGCTACGGTATGAAAGTTCTTTGTTTCTCCTTGAAGAAAACCCGCCCCCCTTAGTTCACTCTGTTGTCAGATGCTACCGGTGTGGTGCTTCTGCTTTCTCCTGTTGATATCACTCGGCTGCGTGCGTGTGTTTCCTCTGTGTGCTGCCCCAGCTCTGCGCAGATAGCTGACACAGCAGACCCGAAGAGAACCCCCCAATAACCACAGAGTCTAGTAAGGTACGAAGGCACCTCAGCCAGGTTTATTGCAACCCTGACACAATTGCAGTTCCCTGTAGGTTTCTTAGCCTAATTCAGGGCATACTACGAGAAAGTGCCTCTTGGCAATGGACTCAGCTCAGTCAGTGGCGGGACTTTCCACTGCCCCCTCGGCTGGACAAAGACACCACCCCAGGGATACATTCTTATACACAGGTACAAACAAGTTACACATCACTCCTGACATATTGAGGTGCAACCCCTCTACGTAGCAAGGTGCCACCTCTCACCTTGTACAGATTGGTTCAATCAAAACAACTCTATCCATCATTTTACCCTTTTGCCCCTGTCATTAGGATGGGTCGGCCTGGTCCATGTTATCTGTGGAATGTTCCCGTATGGTATGTCTTGGTACCATGTTTATACTTTAACTTTGCTAGGTGAATATATATTTATGCAACATCAGCCCTTTCCTTGCCAGCTTCTGTGAGCAGGGCCTGCCTCTGACTCACAGCTTAACTTTGCTTTATGTTAACAAAGTCTTGACCATTTCTTTAGTTCAGGCCTCAGGCCTCGTACCGGGCCTCTGATACCAAGGTTTATATCTCAAGGCCTCCTCTTACTACACACTCTACTTCCCTGTAAGCCAACCGCCCTCCCCTCCCCCCCTTCAATCACCGTTTGCAGAGGCAATAAAGTCATTGTTGTTTCAAATTCATGCATTCTTTATTAATTAGTCACAGAAAGGGGGGGGATAACTGTCAAGGTAGCCCGGGAGGGGTGGTGGAGGAGGGAAGCACCGGGTGGGGTGGGGGCGGAGGGGAGGAGGGAAGGACAAGGCCACACTGCACTTCAAAACTTATTGAATGCCAGCCTTCTGTTGCTTGGGCAGTCCTCTGGGGTGGAGTGGTTGGGTGCCCGGAGGGCCCCTTCCCCCCCCCTCCCCCCCCGAGTTCTTGGGCATCTGGGTGAGGAGACTATGGAACTTGGGGAGGAGGGCAGTTGGTTACACAGGGGCTGCAGTGGCGGTCTGTGCTCCTGTTGCCTTTCCTGCACCTCAACCATATGCCTGAGTATATCAGTTTGAACTTCCAGTAGCCTCAGCATTGCATCCTGCCTCCTCTCATCATGCTGCCGCCACCGCTTCTCTTGCTCCAGCCATCTATCCTCTCGCGCATCCCTCCTGTCCTCGCGTTCATTTTGTGCTTTCCTGGACTCTGACATTGTCTGCCTCCACGCATTCTGCTGGGCTCTTTCAGTGCGGGAGGACTGCATGAGCTCAGAGAACATTTCATCGCGAGTGCATTTTTTTCGCCTTCTTATCTGCGCTAGCTTCTGGGATGGAGATGATGGGGGAGTGTTGAAACATTTGCAGCTGTGGGAGGAAAAAAAGGGAGCGTTGGGTTGACCATTTAAAATGGGTTGGCCATTTAAAAGGAGGGGCTGCGGTTTTCAGATCAACGTGCAGCACAAACTCAACTAAACCCCCGCGCACACCCAATTCTCTGGGATGATCACTTCACCCCCTCCCCACACCGCATGGCTAACAGCGGAGATGATTTCTTTTCAGCCACAAGCACACAGCCCAGCAGGAATAGCCACCTCTGAATGTCCCTTTAATAAAATTCCCCTATTTCAACCAGGTGACCATGAATGATATCACTCTCCTGAGGATAACACAGAGAGCTAAAGAACGGATGTTGCTTGATTGCATTCCAGTAGCTTTACTGGCTGCAAATACATCCCAAGTCTTCAGGGCAAATTAATCATTAAACACGCTTGCTTTTAAACCATGTATTATATTTACAAAGGTACACTCACCAGAGGTGCCTTCTCTGCCTTCAAGGTCCGGGAGCCCAGGTTGGGAGGGTAATGTCTCCAGGATGATAAACAGTTCCTGGCTGTCAGGGAGAACGGTTTCTCCATTTGCCTGCTGTGCGCTATCTTCCTCGTCCCCAAAATCCTCATCCCTGTTGCCTGAGACTCCCTTGCAGGAGTCCATGTACAGGGGTGGGGTAGTTGTAGGGACACCCCCTAGAATTGCATGCAGCTCATGATAGAAGCGGCATGTCTGGCGGTCTGACCCTGAGCGGCCATTTGCCTCTTTGGTTTTTTGGTAGGCTTGCCTGAGCTCCTTAAGTTTCACACGATACTGCTGCAGGTCCCTGTTATAGCCTCTGTCCTTCATCCCCTTGGAGATTTTTTCAAATATTTTAGCATTTCGTCTTTTGGAATGGAGTTCTGATAGCACGGATTCGTCTCCCCATACAGCGATCAGATCCAGTACTTCCCGTTTGGTCCATGCTGGAGCTCTTTTGCAATTCTGGAACTGCATGGTAATGTGTGCTGATCAGCTTGCCACGCTGGCCAAACAGGAAATAAAATTCAAAAGTTCGCGGGGCTTTTCCTGTCTACCTGGCCAGTGCATCTGAGTTGAGAGTGCTGTCCAGAGCGGTCACAATGGAGCACTCTGGGATAGCTCCCGGAGGCCAATACCGTCGAATTGCATCCACACTACCCCCAAATTCGACCCGGCGATGTCAATTTCAGCGCTAATCCCCTCGTCAGGGAGGAGTACAGAAATCAATTTTAAGACCCTTTAAGTCAACAAACAAAAATGGCTTCATCGTGTGGATGGGTGCAGGGTTAAATCGATCTAACGCTGCTAACTTCGACCTAAACTCATAGTGTAGACCACGGCTTTGAGTCATTTCCCATTTGGCCTCAGAGATACTATCCTTCCGCTGCCTCTCTTTTGCTCCAAGTAGGGGTGGACAGGGAGTAAATTAAGTCCTCCCTGTTTGGGGAGTATCAGGGGGACCTGATAACAGTTTTCAGAGATGTTAAGGGTTGTTATAAAAAGGACAGTGATCAATTGCTCTCCAGGGCCACCGAGGGTAGGACAAGGAGCAATCTGCTTAATCTGCAGCAAGGGGGATTTAGCTGGAACCCCCATGTGGAATTTTCCAGCCCTTGGAACTCTGGATGGGGTCTCTAGAGGGTCTTACCAATGGGAGTTCAACAATAGCAACCAGAGCCCCCTGACACATCTCAGGGGTGGGACAGCATGGACTAGAAAATCCTGCAAGGCCAATATGGTGGCTTCTGCACAGGTTGATCTAAATAAGCAGTTTGTGGGCCACTCAGCCCCTCAGTGGGAGGGGACAGCCCAACTCAGGGTTTATCTACACTGCATTAAAACACCCGCAGCTGGCCCATGTGGGCTACACAATTGCAGCTTAGACATTCAGTCTCAGGTTGGAGCTCAGGCTCTGGGACCCTCTCCCCTTGTGAGCTTCCCAGAGCCTGGGCCCAGACATCTGCATTGCAGTTGTATAGCCCTGCAGCCTGAGCCTTGCGAGGCCAAGTCTATCACCCCACCACAGTTAGGGAATCCCATTGCAGCAACGCCATCCACTATGATCTGCGCATTTTCCAGAGTCACTACCCTTGGTAGCAGGAGCTCAGTGATTGCATTGGCTACTTGGATCACAGCAGCCCCCACAGTAGATTTGCCCACTCCAAATTGATTCCTGACTGACCGGTAGCTGTCTGGCATTGCAAGCTTCCAGAGGGCTATCGCCACTCGCTTCTCAACTCTGAGGGCTGCTTTTATCTTGGTATTCTTGTGCTTCAGGGCAGGGGAAAGCAAGTCACAAAGTTGCATGAAAGTGCCCTTACTCATGCGAAAGTTTCGCAGCCACTGGGAATCATCCCAGACCTGCAACACTATGGGGTCCCACCAGTCTGTGCTTGTTTCCTGGGCCCAGAATCAGCATTCCATGGAATGAACCTGCCCCATTACCACCATGATGTCCAAATTGCCAGGGCCCATGCTCTGAGAGAAGTCTGTGTCCATGTCCTCATCACTATCGTGATCGCACTGTCGTCGCCTCCTTGCCTGCTTTTGCAGGTTCTGCACATACTGCAGGATAATGCGCGAGGTGTTTACAATGCTCACAACAGCAGCAGTGAGCTGAGCGGGCTCCATACTTGCCGTGGTATGGCGTCTGCAGGAGAGCAGAGTTGCAGCGGAAGCGGTGGATGACGACGGACGCCACAAGAATAGATATTTATACTGAACGACGAGAGGACCTGCAAGGTGGATTCATGGCACCAGGAGAGCAGAGTTGCAGCGCAAGTGGTGGATGACTGAGCTCATTTACTCTATTGAGCTCAGTCATCATTTACTCAATTGAGACTGAGCTCATTTACAACAGCAGGAGAGCAGAGTTGCAGCGGAAGCAGTGGATGACGATGGTTTGCAGACCTACTACACTGTCTGCTGCCAGCAGTACCCAGGACACAACAGCAACGGTGACAGTGATGGTGAGCTGAGCTGAGCTGAGCGGGCTCCATGCTTGCCGTAGTATGGCGTCTGCACGGAAAAAAGGCGCGAAACGATTGTCTGCCATTGCTTTCACGGAGGGAGGGGGACTGACGACATGTACCCAAAACCACCCGCGACAATGTTTTTGCCCCATCAGGCAGTGGGAGCTTAACCCAGAATTCCAATGGGCAGCGGAGACTGCGGGAAATGTGGGATAGCTACCACCAGTGCACCACTCCGTGAGTCGCTGTTAGCCATGGTATTGAGGACGCACTCCGCCAACCTACTGCACTTAGTGGGAACATACACGATCGACTGTATAAAATCGCTTTCTAAAGATCGACTTCTACAAATTCGACCTAATTTCCTAGTGTAGACATAACCTCATTGACTCAAGCCAGTCACGGGTGTTTTATTGCAGTGCAGACATACACTGAGAGACAAAGGGACTCTGTTTACTTTCAGCTTGGAGCTGTGTGAAGGGGAACGCACACCAGCAGTGCTGTCTAGTGGTCAGGCTGGCAGGCGTGAGGCAGATTGTCTTCCTCCTGGGAGTTCCTCTTTCTCACAACAGATCCACCAGGTGGGGGTCTGTCCTGTTAGCAACTCAGCCCTCCAGCTAGGTCACATGGTCAAGTCCAATGATGTGGAAATCTTCAGAAGTCAGCAAGGGCTTCAGGGCTTCCCCCATGAGTTGGGGTTTTAGGATCTCCCAACCAGATTCCCCACCAATGGACAGGCTTCTGTCATTGTCCCCTCTTTAAGGGCTGGTAGAG
>NW_020664563.1:1579575-1595186 GCF_002925995.2 Terrapene triunguis | reverse complement strand
GTAGAGGATTCAGGGCCCAAGGGTAGGCAGCTGAGATCTGCACCTTGGGGCGCTATGTGGCTGCCTCCCTGAATGGCTTCCTACCAGTGTCTTCTCCCTCCACAGGGTAAAATAAAGAACCAAACACAAAATTAAAGTCTGTGACCTTCAGAAGTCCCCAGTCCCTCCCTTGCAGGCTTGGGCAGATCAATATATCCAAGCCTCAAGCTGCAAGCATTCCTGTGTGACGGGTTCAGTCACAGAGACCTCTTTGGGACTGTCACCTGATGTGCTGAGACTACCTCTGAGCCTGTTTTCTCCTCCAGAACCCTGCCTTGTTGAGCCAGACACACCAGTCTGCTCCAACACAGACCCAGGGTCTGAACCACGCACCCCAAAGCTGCAGACTTAACTGAAAACAGCTTAAGAAGTGCTCCTGTCTCCAGCACCCAGACCCCCAGCTCCCAATGGGATCCAAACCCCAAATGAATCTGTTTTACTCTGTATAAAGTTTATACAGGGTAAACTCATGAATTGTCTGCCCTCTATAACACTGATAGAGATGCACAAAGGGACTTAGGCCCCTGTTGTGATGGGTTCGGTCACAGAGACCCCCTTGGGACTGTCTTGAGTGCTTAAATTACCTCTGAGCCTGTTTTCACTGATGGCTTGGGACTTCCAGAACCCTGTCTTGTTGAGCCAGACACGCTAGCCTGCTGCAACACAGACCCAGGATCTGGTCCATGCTCCCAAAGCTGAAGACTTAACCTGCTGAGCTGTTTTCAGTTATCTCTCCAGCACCCAGTTCTCAATGGGATCCAAACCCCAAATAAATCCATTTTACTCCATATAAAGCTTACATGGGTACATTCATAAATTGTCCGCCCTCTATAACACTGATAGAGATGCACAGCTGTTTCCTCCCCCAGGTATTAATTGCTTATTCTGGGTTAATTAATAAGCAAAAGTGAATTTATTAAGTATAAAAAGTAGGATTTAAGTAGTTCCAAGTAATAACAGACAGAACAAAGTAAGTTTCCAAGCAAAATAAAACAAAACACGCAAGTCTAAGCCTAATACATTAAGAAACTGATTACAGATAAAATCTCACCCTCAGAGATGTTCCAATAAGCTTCTTTCACAGACTAGACTCCTTCTTAGTGTGGGCCCAATCCTTTCCGCAGTACAGTTCTTGTTAGTTCCAGCTCAGGTGGTAACTAGGGGATTTCTCATGACTGTAGCCTCCTTTGTTCTGTTCCACCCACTTATATAGCTTTGGCACAAGTAGGAATCTTTTGTCTCTCTGGGTACCAACCCCTCCTTCTAAATGGAATAGCACCAGGTTTAAGATGGATTCCAGTACCAGGTGACATGGTCACATGTCCTGTGAGACCCCAAGCCTTCATTCTTCCTGGCCTGACTCACAGAAAGGCTTGCAAGTAAACAGAGCCATTTACAACCAATTTTCCTAGTTGATGGGAGCCATCAAGATTCCAAACCACCATTAATGGCCCACACTTTGCAAAATTACAATAGGACCTCAGAGTTATATTTCATATTTCTAGTTTCAGATACAAGAATGATACATTTATACAAATAGGATGACCCCACACAGTAGATTATAAGCTTTGTAATAATACCTTACAAGAGACCTTTTGCATGAAGCATATTCCAGTTACATTATATTCACACTCATTAGCATATTTTCATAAAATAATATGGAGTGCAATGTCACACCTGGGATGCTCAAATCTGCTCCCGTCCACTGCCTGCCCCCTTCTCAGCTGCTTTGTTTCCCCTTTTAAGCCCCCCCTCCAGTATGTGCAGGCTTTGCAGGTGCAGCTCGGCAGGCCCCCCTGCTCACAGAGATACTCCTTTTCCTCCTCCAGTATGGGGTTTATTTCAAACAGCACAGACTGTTTGTGCTGGAAGCTGAGCAAGAAGCAGACCCACTCAGGGAGTTTCTGATTTGTGCCCCTCCCCCCACAAAAGGCATCTTTGCCCTCCCATGGGATCCAGTGCCTGGGTCAGGCAGCTCCAGCCCTGCAGAGACCAGTGTACAGAGTGGCAGAGATCCAACCCAATGCCGGCTACTGAGAGCCAGCCGAGACTCCCACAGGACCCCAGACTGGGGAGCCAGGAGGGGCGAAGATGCTGTCATGGACCCTTTGGTTTAAGCATTCACAGCACTGCAGCACACGTGTCCAGATTCATCACCAACGTGCCATCTGCCTGGAAGGGTGTCAGGGTGGGAGATGGGGTTGGGAAAAGCTGTCTGTGTGTCAGGAGGTTGATTTATTAATGTTTATTAACAGTGACCCATAACCCTTTCCTTTCCCAGCTCCCACTTTCCCACTTCCAGGAAAGTTGTATGGTTATTTGGGAGGATGTTGTTTCTTTGTGGGGGGTTGCGCTGATGTACTTTGTTTCTTGTGTGCTGGGCGTTCTACTCCTTGCCCTTTAGTAGCATTAGCTTCCCAAGGGACAGTGCCCCTTGTGCCCTGGGCACAGCCAGGACTCACCAGGCATCACACAAAGGAACCCAGAATCCAGCCCATCTGAGGAGAGAGGGGAGAAGCCGCTCCAAGTAGCAAACACCAGAAGGGAGACTTGAGCCACACCTCAGGGATGAGAGTACAGATGCATCAGGCAGACAAGCACTGTCACACAGTAATTAAGTGACATGGTTCACTTACAAACTCCCAGTGCAGAAATGGCACCTCTGTTATACCCAACACAGGAACAAAATAGTGCAGATAATGAGAATGAAAGGGAACCTTTCACTGTAGTCAAGGACTCATTGGAAAATAACTAGGGCTGCAGGTTTGGCACGGTGGGGAAAATGTCATGGCTACTGTGATTTTCCTGTTTGTCTGTAATTTATCTTTGTGATCTTGAGGATTCCTGCTTTACATTGTTATGATATGTAAGGTTTGAAACCCTTTTTTGCAGCCACATTAGGACAGCGGCAGCCATGAGCTAAGAAACAGAAAGTCACAGCCTCACATTCCATCTAATTTATATTGAAACAATGAAATATCAGGCTGTTAAGAAGGCAATCCTGTCCTAATAGTACCCACCATCACCAGATAAAGACACAGATGGTCCACCGGTCATGCTATGGGGAGAGAGAGAAGGTGGGTCATAAAAGGGGTAAGCCACTAAATTTACAAGTATGGCATCAGTCCAAGCACAATCAGCAGGCAGTTCAGTAGCTAGTTGGAAGGCATTCATCCCTCGAAGGGCCTGGGCTTCCAAGACCTGCGTTGGGCATTGCTCAGCCTGGAGCTGCCTGAGCAACTGTGTCAAACAATCCTAGTTCATCCCAGGAGCGTAACTAGGGGGGTGCAGGGGAAACAGCCGCTTCCCCTCAGCACGTTTTCCAAAAGTGGCGCCTTTCTGCGCAGCCAGCACTGGGCTCCGGACTCAGAGTCCGGAGCCGGGTTTTGCATGTGGCTGCCGGCTTGCTCTCGGCTCCGCCCCGTCCCAACCCCCTCCCCCCGCATCCCCAGCCCTGCTAGCTTGGTGGCTCCGGGGCTGCCAGGAGTTCATCAATGTTCACTTCATCTGGCACAAGTAGATGCCTCCTGCAAGGAGACGGGGCTCAGGAATGGGGTGGGTGGGATGCAGCCTTGGGGGGGTGGCCCGGGGCCTTGAGCAGCATGGACAGCCCTCCCCCTCCACACACACACACTTCCCTGGAGCTGCCAAGTCTCTGCTGTAATCTCCTCCAAGCTGCTCTGTGCTGGGGAGCGGATCCCGTGCCAGCCCTGCCTAGTCCCCACAGGAGAGCCACGGGCAAGGGGCCCCATTTGCCCCAGCCTCACCCTGGGGCTCCCCTCCCCCCCGCAGAGTCTCCCAGCGCCACCCCCGCTGAAAGCCGCCCTTGCCAGCTCGGGGAACCTGGGGCCAGAGGGTTCCTAGCTCCCGAGGCCAGAAAGGACCTTGTGCTCATCTCGGCCGACCCCCTGCACGGCCCAGGCCAGAGCCCAGCCCCTCCAGTATCTCTTAGGGCAGAGCTGTTGCTCTGAGCTGGGCAGCAATGGAGATCCCCCCCCCCCCGGGGGGGTCACGGGGGCAGCACGGCATGGCTGGAGGAGCCAAGGGGGAGGCGGCCTGGCCAGAGGAGCGAGGGGGGCACAGCATGGCCGCAGCGTGGCCGGAGGAGTCATGGGAGCGGCACTGTCCAGCCTCCGCATTCACGGGTGGAGGGCTCAGCGGGCAGAGACTGAGGAGTTAGCTGGATTTGCAACAGGTAAACAGCTGGGGCGGGTGTGCAAGCTCCCTGAGCTGGAAGCAGGGTGTGTGGGGCGGGGAGGGAGGAGGGTGTTAGTGAGGCTGGGTAGCTGCCTGTAGGGCATTTCTCGTGCTTGTGAACGGAAGAGCTGCCGCTAACGGGCAAGGTTGTTAGCATGTCAATGGGCTGTGGGTAGCTTCGGGGCTACATGCATCAAACCCTGGGTTCTAGTGACCCCTCAATGCCCCACAAACTTCCCCTTGGGGGGGACTACAGCTGAAGGAGCCATCGGGGGGTGGCGGGCACGGCCAGAGGAGCGAGGGGGGGCGCAGCATGGTCGCAGCATAGCCGGAGGAGCCAAGGGGGGGGGCGCGGTGCAGCCGGAGGAGGAGCCAAGGGGGGGCCTGGCCAGAGGAGGAGCCAAGGGGGGCACCTTTTTTATGTTTGCTCCCCCTGCTCTTAGAACCTGGCTACACCACTGGTTCATCCAGGTGGGTTCCAGTACCACCATAGTCCAATTAGTGGCTATTCTTGGGTGTCTGGTTACATTAAGACATAACATGGCTGGTATATAAATCTGAGAAGCAGAGTTTTCTAGCTGCAGGGAGAAGTTTCCTGGTCCAAATCCCACCCGCTCCACACATGTTCCACCCTCCAAAACCTGGCCATTAAGCATGGCCGATCCCTCTCAGCAAATATTATTTCCCTGTCCCACCCACACTAAGCCTATGCATAGATAGTACACCTCCGACCCCATTAGAAACCATGTGTCATTATTTTCTATCCGCACTTGCCACACAGGTTCTTGGGACCATTTCTATTTGCACCCACCCCCGAACCCTGGTTGTAAAAGGGTGGCTGAGGTCCATGTTCCTCCAGCCACTCCCCTGACAGTAAGGGTACATCGACCCAGTATGCAGTCCCCCAAGGTTGTCTGCCAGGTGGCTCTAAAGGGCCTTTAATTGATTTGCTACATTGGTCCCCTCTAATCTAGGTGGCCATAAACCCCAGCGGGCATCCTGCAAGAGGTTTACAAGATGATTGGTGAGGGTCTGTTGAACCTGGCTACATACTTCTCCCCACAAAAAGTAAAGACCTGTGCTGGTGTGCTGACATGATATTAGGGCGTAACAGCACAGCAGGCACCGTTTCTGCGCTTGATAGATAAAATGCCATCCCTCTCCCTTCCCTTCTGCTTGTTAAGGATAGATAAGTGCTGCAGCTGCATAAGGAATATGGTTGTCTAAAGAATACCCTTTGTGTAAAGAAGTGTTATCTCACCCCTCGCTTTCTTGCCCAGCTACATAAACGAGCTCAGGGTCATGGCCCCTTCCTCCCTTCCCTGAAAACTGCTGATCAAGGGAACTTGTGGCTGCAATTACTAAAAAGAAATGTATTTTCAAGGATAAAATGTCTTTAGAATATGCTTAATGTTGTAAACAGGGGCGGGGATAATTATATTCACTATATGGGCATTCATATTACTAAATAAGGGTTTTGAGGATGTTGTGGTAAATGTAGGTAATTACATATTAGCTTAGATAAAAGGAGTGTGAGGTGATTAACTTGGGGCTTATTCAACAATTGGGTCAAGAGGAACAAGTACCGCAATAAAGAAGCCTGTTTTCTCAATCCGCCTTTGGGTCAGCCTGCTTGTTCTCTAACACAGACCTAAAGCATGGGGGTGAGCAGGGCCGGCTTTAGGACAATTCTCCCGATTCCCCCGAAACGGGACCCGCGGCTAAGAGGGCGCCGCACTCTAAAGAAGAGCACCTAACTTTTTTATTTTTACTCACCCGGCGGCGGTCCGGGTCTTCGGCGGCACTTCAGCGGCAGATCCTTCACTCGCTCCGTGTCTTTGGCAGCATTTCGGCAGCGGGTCCTTCAGTGCCGTGGAAGACCTGGAGTGAGTGAAGGACCCGCCGCCGAAGTGCCGCCGAAGACCCGGACCACCGCCGGGTATCCGAATCGGGCCCCACACTTCCTAAAGCTGGCCCTGGGGGTGAGTCTCAAAAAATGGAATTTCTAGCCCCGATTCTGCCACAGACTCTTCCTGTGCAGGTCTGGGCAGTGTATCAGAGCTCACTCACCCCCAGGCACCCCTCGGGCCAGGCATGGCATCACAGCTCTCTCATGCTGACGATCGCTCCGGCACTGGGGCGGTTTCTCTGCTTGCTAATTTGCCCTCAGGCCCTGTCACCGTTTTTAGTCCATCCTTTCCAGGGTCCCAAGTGTCCCAACTAAAAGTCTAAAAATGTCTTTAAACAGAAACAAAAATCCCTCCACCCTCTCTGGGGATTTTCCTCAGCCAGGTGGCGGCTCAGCCCACTGCCCCTTTGCTGGGCTCATCAACCCTTACAATGGCCTTGTACGTCCCCTTCCTTGGGGCCCATAGCAGAACCCAGGCCCAGCCTCCACTCTGGGTTCCAGCCCAGGGCCCTGTTCCAAACAGCTAGGTCTGCTCCTTTACCTGGGCTGTGGTTTTCCCTAAGCCACTTCCTGCCTCTCTTCTCAAGTTCCCCTCTGCCTCCTCCTTGCTAATCAGGGTCTCTCCCAGGTCCTCCTGCTTGGAGACCTTTCCTTGCACTCTGAGCCACCGACCTGGATGTCTCTGCAGCCCTTTGCCAAACTGGGCTTTATCACCACATAAATCAGCTCTCATTCCCATTACTTCTTCTTGTATTGTGTGGCGTAGCAGACTCACATTCTGAGTCTGTAACCACCAGGGGATGGATTTCATGACATATAGTTACAGTTTCTCTGTTTTCCCAGGGTTTTTTTAAAATTGTAATATTGCTTTGTTAATGGTGTGCTATTTAACTCCTGATAAAGTTTACACTAAAATAAGAGTGTCACTTTTAGGTGCCTGAATTTGTCATACATAAGCCCCGTCAGTGTTACACTCTTTACACTCCCAGAGAATGTGATCAACTGTTCCTTTAACTTTGCATGTCTCACCAAAGAGTAGGAAAGATAGAAAATGTGGCAAAAGACCACCTTGGCTTAACCACGAGATCTTGCATGATCTAAGAAATAAAAAGGAGTCTCAAAAAATAGAAACTAGGACAGATTACAAAGGATGAATATAGACAAACAACACAGGAATGCAGGGGCAAGATTAGAAAGGCAAAGGCACAAAATGAGCTCAGACTAGCTACGGGAATAAAGGGAAACAAGAAGACTTTTTATCAATACATTAGAAGCAAGAGGAAGACCAAGGACAGGGTAGGCCCACTGCTCAGTGAGGAGGGAGAAACAGTAACAGGAAACTTGGAAATGGCAGAGATGCTCAATGACTTCTTTGTTTCGGTCTTCACCAAGAAGTCTGAAGGAATGCCTAACATAGTGAATGCTAATGGGAAGGGGGTAGGTTTAGAAGATAAAATTAAAAAAGAACAAGTTAAAAATCACTTAGAAAAGTTAGATGCTTGCAAGTCACCAGGGCCTGATGAAATGCATCCTAGAATACTCAAGGAGCTAATAGAGGAGGTATCTGAGCCTCTAGCTATTATGTTTGGAAAATCATGGGAGACAGGAGAGATTCCAGAAGACTGGAAAAGGGCAAATATAGTGCCCATCTATAAAAAGGGAAATAAAAACGTGTTCACCTTAGCCTCTAAGGATAGAGCAAGAAGCAATGGGCTTAAACTGCAGCAAGGGAGGTTTAGGTTGGACATTAGGAAAAAGTTCCTAACTGTCAGGGTGGTTAAACACTGGAGTAAATTGCCTAGGGAGGTTGTGGAATCTCCATCTCTGGAGATATTTAAGAGTAGGTTAAATAAATGTCTATCCGGGATGGTCTAGACAGTATTTGGTCCTGCCATGAGGGCAGGGGACTGGACTCGATAACCTCTCGAGGTCCCTTCCAGTCCTAGAATCTATGAATCTATAAACCAAGCCCTTCTGTATGTTTGTTAATTAAGGCCAAGTTACGGTTTAAGCCACAGTATTCAGAGTACAGCTTCAGTACCTCACTCTTTCTCTCAGGTTCTCTCGCCCTATGTCAGCATTTTCAATTCTAGGGCATACTTCATGAAAGCTTTTCCCTCTTGTTTCCTTTGTCCATTCTTTTGTCCTGCCTCTCCTCTCTTACTTCATTTTTAAATGGGTTTTAAAACTCCTGTTTACGTAGAGTGATCTGTAGGTCAATTTTTAAAAGTATTTTTTGCTACTTTGTCTCCCATCTTACTTCCTGCTATCCTAATTTTTTCCTAATATCCAACCTAGACCTCCCCCACTGCAACTTGAGACCACTGCTTCTTGTTCTGTCATCTGCCACCACTGAGAACAGCCGAGCTCCATCCTCTTTGGAACCCGCCCTTCAGGTAGTTGAAGGCTGCTATCAAATCCCCCCTCATTCTTCTCTTCTGCAGTCTAAATAACCCCAGTTCTCTCAGCCTCTCCTCGTAAGTCATGTGCCCCAGCCCCCTAATCATTTTTGTTGCCCTCCGCTGGATTTTCTCCACATCCTTTCTGTAGTGGGGGGCCAAAAACTGGATGCAGTACTCCAGATGTGGCCTCACCAGTGCCGAATATAGAGGAATAATCACTTCCCTCGATCTGCTGGCAATGCTCCTACTAATACAGCCCAATATACCATTAGCCTTCTTGGCAACAAGGGCACACTGTTGACTCATATCTAGCTTCTCATCCACTGTAATCCCCAGGTCCTTTTCTGCAGAACTGCTGCTTAGCAAGCCTGTAGCGGTGCATGGGATTCTTCCTTCCTAAATGCAGGACTCTGCACTTGCCCTCGTTGTACCTCATCAGATTTCTTTTAGCCCAATCCTCCAATTTGTCTAGGTCACTCTGGACCCTATCCCTACCCTCCAGCATATCTACCTCTCCCCCCAGTTTAGTGTCATCTGCGAACTTGCTGAGGGTGCAATTCATCCCATTATCCAGATCATTAATGAAGACTTTGAACAAAACCAGCCCCAGAAAAGACCCCTGGGGCACTACGCTTGATACCGGCTGCCAACTAGACAATGAGCCATTGATCACTACCTGTTGAGCCTGGGGATCTAGCCAGCTTTCTATCCACCTTATTGTCCATTCAGCCAATCCATACTTTTTTAACTTGCTGGCAAGAATTCTGTGGGAGACCATATCAAAAGCTTTGCTAAAGTCAAGATATATCAAGTCCACTGCTTTCCCCATATCCACAGAGCCAGTTATCTCATCATAGAAGGCAATCAGGTTGGTCAGGCATGACTGTCAAGGCTGATTCCCCACTCTGGCACTTCGAGTGCAGAAGATGGGGGCCTGCAAGGATTCTAAAAATCAATACTGACCACTCCAGGCTGGTATTAAACTTCCAAGGTTACAGCTTCTCTCTGACCTTGGATGGGTAGATGTTGCAACCACACAAGTGCAAAAAACCCCTTTGGACTCAGGAAGGCGCACTTGGGAATTTCTCCCTGTGGGGTACCCTCAAGCCCTTTCACACACCCCCTCCGGGGGAAGAGCTGAGAAAGAAAACAAAGGAAATCAGTTGTTGCTACCAGCTAATTAAACAACATATGCACAAATCTCTTAAGACACAAAAATCCAATCCTGTTCTTAAAAAAGTTTTATTAAAAACAAAAGAAAGAAAATACATCTTGAATTTAGGCTTTTTTCTAGATTTAAAAAAATACAATTACAAGGATTAAGCATCAAGATAATTCCCTTGAGGTCCCATTTAAAGGTGACAAGGAAAACAAAAGCATTTGGGGGTTAGCACAGAGGAGTCTACAAGCCTTACAGAAATAAAAGAGATAAACCTAATCGGGTTTTTCTAGACATTTCCTGATCTACTTACATATTTGGGGTTTCAAACTGAGTAGTTTCTAGGTATGATCTGTCGATTTTCATACCTGGTTCACAGCTTTTTACAGCATAGCTCCAGCCCGGCTTTGTCCCCTCTCTCCAGAGAACAACAGACAGGACAAAGGGAAAAGTTTTTTTTCCTCCCAATTTTAAAAAGTTCTCTCCCCCCCTTGGCTCTTTTGGCCAGGTGCCCACTCCCTTCCTTTTACCTATGGGCTTTTTTAACCCTTTACTGGTAAAGCAAGTAGAGAATAGCTACTAACTGGGATTTTGTAGCTAAGTGGCTGGCTGGGTGTCCATAAAAGGGAGCTACCCCCCCCCCTTCATTTATCATACTTGCCCTTGGTGAATCCATGTTGACTGTTCCTGCTCACCTTCCTCTCCTCCAAGTGCTTCAAAATGGATTCCTTGAGGATCTGCTCCATGATTTTTCCAGGGACTGAGGTGAGGCTGACCAGTCTGCAGTTCCCAGGATTCTCCTTCTTCTCTTTTTTAAAGATGGGCACTATATTTGCTCTGTAAAGCATTATCATTGCAGCTTACCTGTTTCCATGCTGGGACTACAGCTACTCACAGGAAGAGAAGTAAAGGTACATCTACACTAATAATGCTATAGCAGCACAGCTGCAGTGTGTAGCATGGCAGTGTAGACACTTACTCCATGACAGAACTGGTTCTTCTGTCACTGTGGTAACTTCACCTCGCCGAGAGGCCGTAGTTAGGTCAAAGGAAGAATTCATCCATCAGCCTAGCGTGGTCTACTCCAGCGCTTAGCCCCATGGTCAAGGGGAGCCACCACAGGTGTTAGCTCCACACCACTCTGGCTTTCCCTCCCCAGTCACATCCTGTCTCAATCAATCTCTCCCCCCCACCTTTAATTGGCTGGATTGGACGCACCTGCTCTGGTACAGGGGCACTGGGCCTAGTCTAGGGTTGCCAACTTTCTAATCACACAAAATCGAACACCCCTGCCCCACCCCCTACCCCGTCCATTCTCTATGGCCCTGCCCATGCCCCGCCCCTTCTCTGAGGCCCCACCCCAACTCACTCCATCCCCCCTCCCTCCATCACTCACTCTTCCAGGGTAGGGCTGAAGATGAGGGGATTGGGGTGCAGGAGGGGACTCCGGGCTCAGCCAGGAGGTTGGGGTGCCAGGGAGGGTGAGGGCTCCAGCTGGGAGTGAGGCCAGGGATGAGGGGCTTGGGGTGCGGTGTGGGGGGGTCTTGGCAATGCTTACTGTGGCTCCAAGGAAGCAGCCGCCACATCCCTGAGACCGCTAGGTGGAGGTGCGGCCAATTGGCTCTGCGTGGTGGGCACTGCCTTCGTACCCACAGACACCACCCCACGCAGCTCTCATTGGTTACAGTTCCTGGCCAATGGGAGCTGCAGAGCTGGTGCTGGGGGCAGCGCTCGGAGCCTCCCTGGCCACCCCAGCAGCTAGGGGCTGCAGGGAGCTGGTGGCCGCTTCTGGGAGCAGCATGGAGTTACAGCTGTCAGGGAATCTGCCTTTGCTCTGGGCCCCTGCTGTCCCGCCGACCAGACTTTTAACGGCCTGGTCGGCAGTGCTGATCAGAGCCACCAGGGCCCCTTTTTGACTGGACGTTCTGGTCTAAAACCAGACACCTGGCAACCGTAGCCTAGTCTATTCACAGGGACCAGCTACCCTGCAACAGGTACTTAAGGAACTAGCTGAAGCAATCTTGGAACCTTTAACCATTACCTTTGAGAATTCCTAAAGAACAGGTGAAGACCAGAGAAGGACAAACATAGTATCTGTCTTTTAAAAGGGGAACAAGGAGGACCAGGGAATTATAGACCAGTCAGCCTAATTTTGATACCTGGAAAGCTATTGGAACAAATTATTAAACAATACATTTATAAGCACCTGGAGGATAATAGAGTTATAAGGAATAGCCAGCATGAATTTGTCAAGAACAAACCATGCCAAACCAATCTAATTTCATTCTTTGATAGGTCTACTGGCCTAGTGGATAGAGGGACGCAGTAGCTGTGATATACCTTCATTTTAGTAAGGCTTTTGTAACAGTCCCAATAACATTCTCATAAGTGAACTAGGGAAATGCAGTTTAGATGAAAGTACTATAATGTGGGTGCACAACTGGTTGAAATATACTTAAAGAATCGTTATCAGTGTTTCACTGTCAGACTGGGAGGACATATCTAGTGGGGTCACAGAGGGAGTCAGCTTTGGAACTGGTACTAGTCAATATTTATAATTATGACATATACAATGAAGTGGAGAGCATGCTTGCTGCCTCTCTTCTTGAGCAGCTTGTTGGGCTAACCTCTGGACTTCCATGGCTCTTTTGTGAGCAGCTGCCGCTGCCTCCATAGCCCTTCTGTGTGCAGTCTCCTCCCTGGCTGCCTCTGCTTCTTTGAGCCTTATTTGAAACTTGCAGTCCTTTGCCTTCTCTTCTGCTTCCAGTCTGGCCTGCTCTAGTTTCGTAGTTTCCTCACTGGTAGTCATTTTTCTGCTTTCTTGTGCCTATTTCCCTCACCTGAAATAAACAGAAAATAACAAACCAGTAACCACTTTGTCTGTTCTCCAGCCACCACACTTAAAACTCACTTAAAATCACTACCAGTATCTCAAAGCAATCAGCTGTGCACAGATCCTGTTCAACTACGTCACTGTGACGGGTTGGGTCACACAGGTTATCAAGGGAGGGTGTGGAATCTCTGTCACGGGAGGCTTATAAGATCAGGTGGGCAAACACCTGTAAGGGATGGTCTAGGGTTACCTAGTCCTGATACAGCACAGGGGCCTGGATTTGATGGCTTCTCAAGGTCCCTTCCTGCCCTACATTACAATGATTCCATGTTTCCAGTCAATTGGTAGCTCATCTTTTCCCATATTTACTGTTGTACAGTTTTAGCAATATTTTCAGACTCCCTTCATCCGGATGTCTTATCTTTTCATTACATCCACCACCTTTGCCTGGTGTGGCGTTTTTGCTTTTAGTTACAGCCTTTGGAAGATCCTTCGTACAGAAGTTTTCATTTAATATTGCAGCCTCATCTTCCTTCCGCCTCTTCCAGTTCTCATGATTCTGTTTAATGAAGTGTGTTTTCCTCAAGTAGATTTCCATACCATAATTTTCACCATGACTAACGTGGAATATTTCTGCTAGGGCTTCTGCTTTTTTTCTTTTTTTTTTTTTAATTTTAAATATCCCTTGACCTTCTACAACAGGGCCTTGTATAGAATTGCTCCTTCTCCATATTCCAGTCATTGTCCTCCAAATCTGCCTTGTGACAGGGCAAAGGGTTTCCTACTCCTGTCTTCTGCTCTGTCTTTACAGGCTGTACAGAGACCTTCTGCTGTTCACCACCACAATGTTGTTTATTTATATTGCTCTTCTCGCCACCTTTACTGATCCATATGCCACCTCACTTACAGCATTAGTTTCTCCTCTGCCAAAGAGAGGGAAGAGACCTCTGCATCCAGAGATCACTTCTGATTCCACTAGCCTGCCCCTCCTTACAACAGTTCTTTCCTGTGCTGCCTTCTACCTTCTGTGTTAATGGGCTAATTAGTTCTTCAATGCCTCCAGCCCATTCTAATCTGCTAATTAGGCATAGTAAGGTCCCCTTTGGTTGTGGGGGAGGGGGCAGGAATTAATTGGTGTTTAAGTGATCGAGTGCTGGCTTAGTTGTTGGTTCCCAGCACTCTTTCACATACCTACATACCTCATGTTTTAGTATCCATTTATTTTCCCACTGTAATTTCTCATGCCTTTTTTTTTTTTTTTTTTTGCTTTTTAGTAGTCCTTTGTGCAATTGTCTTGTTTCTTTTATATTTCATTAAGTCCTTCCTATTCATTGTAACTCTTACCTTCTCAAATGCCTTGTTCCTTTCTTTAATTGCTTTTTTATACTCCTCACTCCACCCTGGCACATGGTTTCTACCTTTGTGGCTATGTGTTATATTAAGTATAGCTAACTTTGCAGCCATCATGATTCCCTTAGTTATACTGCTACTAAACTCCTCAGTGTCATCACTTATACATTGTTCATTAATATTTTCATTACATTTTCTTCTAAATAGTTCCCAGTTTGCTTTTTTTATATTCCAAGTAGGGGGCCTTCCTCCATCCTCAACACTATCTTGATATACTGTAAGTATAGGGAAGTCACTTTCCATTCCCTCTTCTTTACCAACTTCCCAGCCGCATTTGCTTGTTGTACTACTTGACAGCTCCCAGCAGGGGCAGCTCTAGCTTTTTTGCCACCCCAAGCATGGCAGGCAGGCAGCTTTCGGCGGCGCGCCTGCAGAGGTCCCCGGTCCCGCGGATTCGGCGTACCCGCCGCCGAATTGCCGCTGAATCCGCGGGACCGGCGGACCTCCCGCAGGCAAGCCACCGAAGGCTGCCTGACTGCCGCCCTCGCAGGGACTGGCACGCCGCCCCAGGCACACGCTTGGAGCGCTGGTGCCTGGAGCCGCCGCTGGCTCCCAGGTCTAGACAGGAGAGATTTCCATTGTCTGCATTAAACCTAGCAGGTGTACCATCACTCAGTATTTTCCTCAATGAATTGTTCTAGACATTTGCCATTATCATTTTTTCCACTTCCCCAATGTGTTATGACTGTTTAGCTCGCCACATATAATATATGGGCCTGTTGCAACTTCAACTATCTGTCAAATCCTTACTCTCCAGTTTTCCACAGAGGTTGTACATCTTATATATTAAAGATGCACATTTATTTTGCATTGCAATCTCAATAGCATTATATTCTATATTTTTTTTCTTCACCTCAATTTCAAGGTAATTTAGGTTTTCCTTAATGAATGTACAAACCTCCTCCCCTTCCTTCTTCTGTCTTGCCTATAGATGCCAGGGAGTCTGAAATTCAGTTTTCCTATTAACCATGTTTCTTGTATGAAAATGATATCAGGTTTAGTGGCTTTATTAAAGAGGTTTGTTTATTTCCTGTCCAGTGCTATTAGGCTCTGTGCATTCCAATGGTATATAGTTAGTACCATTCTATCTATCCTTCATTTTTTTTCTTCACTTAAAATAGCCATTCTACTGAAAAATTGCTAACATGTAGGTACTTTTCTGTAGCTTTAACAACAATTTTCATTTTCTATTTTTTTCCTGTTCGTAATGTGCAGTTTATTTCAGTCAAACGATAAACCTCTGTTCGTCTCTACAGAATATGTATCCTTCTATTTTCCATGGATCACTCATTATATCCTTTGATTTATTCTGTTGTGTTTATCTCTTTCTCCTGAGTTTCCTTTTCTCTTCCTCTTTTGGTTTTAGATGCCCCCTACTAGCTTTTGCATATGATATGCTATTTGTAAGTTTTGTTTTGTTTCTCTCTTGCTGCTATATCACCTCCATGTGCTGCACTATGCTCTCCTCCACAGCTGTTACACTTTAATTCAGTCCCTTCCACACAATTGTCATAGGAGAGCACCCCTCTGCATTTACTGCATCTGATTTTCCCTTTACATATATTTGCCACATGTCCAAACCTTTGGCATCTGTAGCACCTCACTGGGAGGCGGGGGTAGATGGTTTTGTCTAAACCATCTGGTATCCTATTGTTACCCTAT
>NW_020664563.1:1530641-1559575 GCF_002925995.2 Terrapene triunguis | reverse complement strand
GCCTTGCCTGGCTTTTTACTTACAAGTTTGAAATAGGAGAGACTTGTTTAGAAAGATGGGGAGAACCTGGATTGATGTCTGGTCCCTCTCAGTCCCCAGAGCGAACCACCCCTCTAAACAAAGAGCACACACAAAAGCCTTTCCCCCCCCCCAAGATTTGAAAGTATCTTGTCCCCTTATTGGTCCTTCGGGTCAGGTGTCAGCCAGGTTACCCGAGCTTCTTAACCCTTTACAGGTAAAAGGATTTGGAGTCTCTGGCCAGGAGGGATTCCATAGCACTGCACACAGGAGAGCTGCCACCCTTCCCTTTATAGTTATGACAGACCCTCCAAACCGCAGTCAACTACTGCATTCCTTTGCCTCACCTACCGCTGCATTTCCCTGGGCCATTTCCCCACAGCTCCAGCAGCCCATCTGTTACCCCTGCACAAAATTCTCTGTTACTCACACTCTAGGGCACCCACCTTTACCCAGTTCCTAGGGCTCAAGGTGTAACCCTCTTAATTTAGGCAGCCCCACCCTTTCCCAGTTCCTAGGGCTCCAGGCGAAAGGCACCTAACTTTACCTCTCCATGGGCTATGGGCAAATACCCTTTCCCTGTGGAGTCCAGGCAGCCAAACACCCTTTCCCTGTGGAGTCCAGGCTCTTTTGTGGGTTTACAGGGTCTTTTATTAATGAAAGAGCCTCACATAGTAATATCCTACATAACCTCTATTTATTAATAATCACCAAAAACCAGAATGGACACGCTACACATTCAATGCTCACCACTTCCAATAAGGCAGATGAACTTTTCTGGATGGCCAGTCAGGATCAGGTCTATCTGGAGGACTCCAGTTTCTGCACGGTGTCATTAGCAGAGTGTTGAGGTTTGGCAGCTCTTCTTTGAGGCTGTGTCCTGGAGTTGTTTCCCAAAGAACTTCCTTTTAGACCCCAGTTTATATAGTGAAACTTGAGCCCTGCTTAGCTTTACCTTAACCAATCATTATACTAAAATTTTACTAACCAATCCTAGCAAAATTCTCTAACCAATTATACCCCACCCTCTTAATTAATTTACACCTAGCAAAATTATGTAACAGACAAAAACAAAGAACCAGACAGAGATCATACAGACAAACAATAGAGAAGTGGCAACCATAATGACAAGACGATAAAGAAATGAGAATTTCACAACCACAACTATTGATAAGTGATTTCTTGCCAGACAGAATGCTATCAAACTAAGTTTTCTTTAACCATCTTAAAAGCTGTTTCTTTATCTGGTGATAGTGGGTGCCGTTAGGAAGGGGTCTCCTTCTTAACAGCCTTATATTACGTTGTTTTAATGTAATTAAGATGGAATGTGAGTATGTGACTTCCTGCTTCTCAGCTAATGGCTGCTGCTCTTTTAATCTGGCCACAGACAAAGGCTTTAGGCTTACACATCCAGGGTGTGTGTGTGTGGCTCTCCTTATATGGGCCTGCTGGGCCTGGATTGGCTGCTCCTCACAGCCTCTCTCCTATTGGCTGTTTTCCTGTGCAACCTCCTTAGGCCTTTTTTAACCCCTTACATAACAGTGTGGGGCAGTCGCCCCATCACACATGCCAAAGGGATCTTGGTCATCTGGGGAAATTTCCTCCTGGTCAGGGTCCATGCTTGCCTGTGTAGTTCTGAAGCTGTGTCTGCCCCATCATGGATCATGGCCAAACTGTCCATGGTATTCTGGGGTGGCCTCTCAGTGAAAAACCCAGCCCACCTCCTCCTAGTGCACACAGGTCCTTTGAGTGTTCCTGTCTTTGGTAACTTTGCAATTCTGTGGCCACTCATTGGCTTTGGTGGGCACTGCCATGTGCCCTGGGATCACCTTTTCTCCAGCAGTTGCTCTGCCAGCTGCTGGTAGATTCTTGCACTCTAACAACTACTAGGAGTAAACTAAATCTGCTCATCTCCCCAGGGGACAAGGAAGTCCCAGGGCTGCTCGGAGGATTCAGGGGGCCCGGGGCAAAGCAATTTCGGGGGCCCCTTCCATAAAAAAAAGTTGCAATACTATAGAATACTATATTCTCATGGGGACCCCTGTGGGGCCCGGGGCCTGGGGCAAATTTCACCACCTCCTTTCCCCCCCCCCCCCCCCGGGCGGCCCTGGGAAGTCCAGGATCCCCTGGCACAACCATGTGGAAGTGTAACCCACGTCTCTAATAGAGAGATATCTCATTAAGAGATCTATTGCGGGGGCTGGGTAGGAGTGAGTTGTGTCTGGGTCATTGTTGCTAGGCGGATTTAGCACTCTACATCGAGAAGCTTCTGGAATGGGTGTGGTAGTTTTAGGTCTGTTCCAATAGGTTCCCTGTTGCTGGGGTCAGACTCCCGGAGGGCAAGCAGTCAGGGCAGCTGCTTTACTAAGGGCCATGTGTCCTGTGTGAGTTGGGAGAAGCTGCCCAGGAGCAGAAAGCAGGCTGTTGTCCCTAACTCTGAAGCATTTTGCAGCAGTGATTTCAGCAGAGGAAGAGTCTGAATGGATTCCAACTGAAGATCCCTACAAGCAAGTGGAGGGAAGATGTTGTTTTAGGCTCAGCAAACTGTATAGATTTGGTGATCTGAGACTTAGGTGAACTAAACCTAAGCTTTTGGGAACTCTGAGTTTCTTCTCACTGTGTTTCTGTGGGGACTGAACTGTTCAGATTTTAATTTGTTTTCTTTATTTATGTTTCTGTATAACTGTGAAGGTAATGTCTGTGGGTGATAAAATAGCCATGTTATGCTGTAAAAATTAAATTGTTTGTTTCGTTCTCATATGATTTTATAAAGTTATTTAATTAAATTCATTCCTTTAGTTCCTTTTGGGACTTGGAAATAGGGAGGTTGACCCTGTGCAATCCTTGCTGAAACTCCTCAGAGGCTGAATTCTGGGTCTCCAGCTTCTTTTCTATAGGAGTTGGGGGGGGTTAGGCACTGAATAAGGGCAATGACGTGTACTCTAGCCCACCCAAAGGCTACAGAAGCACTGGAGATGGTGGCTGTAGTGGGCTCAAGGTCTGTGAATTTGCCACATGCTGGAGTCACAAGCAGCTGTGCTTGGATATGTCCCAGCAGTGGGTGTGTGAGAGACAGGAAGCATGGTGCAGTGGTTAGGGCACTAACCTGGACCTTGGGAAATCTGCATGCAGGTCCCTGCTGTGCTACAGACTAAGGCTGCCCCTACACTACGAGGTAGGGGGTGATTCCCTACATACACCTTTCAGCTGAGCTAGCATGCTAAACATAATAGCGTACCTGTGGTAGCACAAGAAATGGTGGGATGGGCTAGCAGCTGTAAGTACGTTACCCTGGAGCCCAAGTGGGTTGCTATGTGGGGTGGCTAACCCAAGAGCTGAACCGTGCTTCAGGCAAGTCACTTAATCTCTCTGTGCCTCAGTTCCCCATCTGCCTGTAGCCCTGCCTCCCAGGGGTGTTTTGGGGATGGGTCATAGAAGATTGTGAGGTGCCCAGAGACTATGGTGATAGCGGCCAGATAAGTACCTAAGATAAAGGGGGAGCATTTAAACAGTGAAAACGTGGTCAAGATGAACCCAGATCAGCAGAGAGCACACGGGTACCCAGACAGGCCAGGCTAGATGTGAAGAAGGGAAGTGTGGGTAGCGGAGGGAGGAATACCTGAAGCAGTATAGCTCATATGAAACCACACACATAGCGCTATACTGCCTTCTGACATAGAGTGATGTTACAGCTGGCTAATTACAGTGGGAGGGAATCATTGTGTGTAGGCATGAGGCAGTGTAAGCCGAAAACCCTGTCCGGGGCAGGGATGGCCTGAGACATCTAGCACTCTTGGCCCCAGGCTGTTCTGAGCCATGTGATTCCAAAGCTCTTGGCACACACGTCAGTGCAGGTACTTGGGCTGTGCAAACTGCACAGGAAGAGGCTGACGTGGCTTTTATGCTCCATGAAATGGAGGCAGGAAGGGACCCGAAATCAACCTGATTTATCACAGTTTCAATAATAATAATACTAATGAGCAGCGGGGAAGGGGCACCTATTAGTTTGGGTGACAGGCAATTAGCTGAGTTCCGATTATACACTAATTGCTGCATGTAGCCATCACACTTCTCGCAGCTGACAAGTAATTGCAGCATCCTGGACGCTTAGTGCGAGATGAAAATGCAGCTCACTGCTCTCAAGACATCTTATTGCTCAGCTCTTGAACGCAAGGAGAGGGACTGGGAATGAGACATTATTCCCCACACTCTCTCTCAAGCGAAACGCTGTAGCTAATTGGAATCACTATTGATATGTCTGTAATTTGCCAAGGCTTATTTGCTGTATAATCAGACACATGACCCCGTCCTTTAATTGCCTTGTAAACTGACAGCCTGATTCATTCTGACTTAGGTGAACATTTGCTGCAGGGTGAAATGCGGTGGCTTCTCGTGGCGTCATGCTGAGATGTCCCAAGAAGCCCAGCTGAGAAAGGGTCTGCACTCAAGGCCGGGAGCCAGGCTGTTGGGAAGTATCTACTCTAACTTCCATCTGGGCTGGGCCGGTAAGGATGAAGGAGCTGCAAGTAGTTCCCTACAGCTGCCCCCTCCCGGGCAGCTCGGATATGATGGAGAATCAGGGCTCCTATCTGTACATTGGTTCTCCCTCAGCACAGGCGGCTGGACTAGGTGACCTCTTGAGGTCCCTCCAGCCTGATGTTTCTCTGACTGTATGACTCTAAGTAGCCCAGGCACAGCCCAAGCAGAAGTGGCTCCAAGAGTGTCTTTTGCCCTTTGTGTGAGTATGTTACTGCGAGCTTTGTTAAACGTTGAATCATCCTCAGCACCTGCTTTTGGATTTCCCTTACCAACGTTTAGAAGCAGAAAGATGCTTGCAGCAGGGAGAAAAGGAAAGCAGCAGCCCCACTCCTGCTCAGGCTCCTTGCAGGGCCCAAGACCCATCACTGCCTGGGGCACAGATTGCCATGGAGTCAGACATTCTCTCATCAGGGCTCAGTGTGACCCTCGTGCTCTCCGTCAGGGAAGACAATTGCGCTCGTGCCCTTTTGTGTTTCTATGGGCTACAGAGAGAGCCTGAAGGAGGTTTCAAACCACCTTGTTTTTTCCATTAGAAATAACAGACCTTGATTTCCCTGTTGTTGAGGGAGGACTTCATGGAGGAATGAAGATCTGGAGCAGGAGCTTTCATGCAAGATGCAGTAGAGGGCTGGAGAGGAGGGGGTGTGGAATCTCACTCCTAGAGCTTTTCTCTGTTGGGTTACTAAGGAAATGTGAGAACAAAAACCTTGTAAACAGTCTCACTAAAATCTCTCTATTGCTTCAGTGTCTTGCAATGACATCCTGGCCCTGGACCCTCTCCTAGCAGTTTGTGGGCACATTCTGTTGAATTTTAGGTTATTTTTTAAC
This sequence comes from Terrapene triunguis, assembly GCF_002925995.2. NCBI lineage: Eukaryota > Metazoa > Chordata > Testudines > Emydidae > Terrapene > Terrapene triunguis. Next base: position 1,554,190 of record NW_020664563.1, on the reverse strand, counting down.
ACAGATCTCATTAATCAAGACATTGAATCTGATTCCCTCATATTCCTCACCCATGTGATAAATACACATGAGATAATGAATAAAAAGAGAAAGAATGTTGTAAGAAGACACAACAACAAAATGGTGGGAGAACCTGAGGCTTGGATTAGCGTAAAGGGTTTTTCTTGGCACCGCACTATACCCCAGATATCCAAGAAGATACCATGGTGACAGGCACATAAAAAATCCCTTCTGGCAACTTAAACTGTGCACGCCGCCTGTCCTACTGATGCAGGGAATTTTGCATGTAATTTTCCTATTTTTAAATAGAATTTGGAAAAACAAAAACAAGTGCTAAGGCAGGATGAGTGGTTGAGCCTCCAGGGATCACAGATAGTTAAAGCACTGTAAATGTCTGCAGCAGCAGAAGCATCTAAAGTGCCTGAAATCTTTGCAGGGGGCAGGCTGGTGTACAGGCAATATTTAGGCGTCCTATCCTGCAAGATGCAGAGTGCTTCCTGGGAGCTGCTGACGTCAGTGGAAAATGTGGGTGTATGGGGCATGCTGCACAGTGCTCAGTGCCTTGCCAGAGGAGCCCATGGGGAAGCAGAACATTTAAGCTGCCTCAGATTCCAGAGCCATAAAACCCAGCATGCTAGGTGGGGGGCTGCCTAAGCCAGCCAATGGGAGGTTCATAGATGCATAGATTCCAAGGCCAGAAGGGGGCGAGGTATAGCTCAGTGGTTTGAGCATTGGCCTGCTAAACCCAGGATTGTGAGCTCAATCTTTGAGGGGGCCATTATAGGGATCTGGGGCAAAAATCTGTCTGGGGATTGGTTCTGCTTTGAGTAGGGGGTTGGACTAGATGACCTCCTGAGGTCCCTTCCAACCCTGATATTCTATGATTCTAAGGGACCATTGCAATCTTCTAGTCTTAGCTCCTGTATAGCACCCACCAGAGAACTGTCCCAAATAATTCCTAGAACCAATTGGTTAGAAAAACAACCAATCTTGATTTAAAAATTGTCAGTGATGGAGAATCCACCACAGCCATTAGTCTAGTGCTTAATACTCTCACCATTAAAAATGCACGCCTTATTTCCAGTCTGAATTTGTCTAGCTTCTGCTTCCAGCCATTGTATTGTTAGAACTTTCTCTGCTAGAGTGAAGAGTCATTTATCAAATATTTGTTCCCCATGTAGGTACTTATAGACTGTAATCAAGTCACCTCTTATTCTTCTCTTTGTTCAGCTAAATAGACTGAGCTTCTTGAGTCTATCACTATAAGGCAGGTTTTCTAATCCTTTCATCATTCTCATGACTCTTCTCTGAACCCTCTCCAATTTATCAACATTCTTGAATTGTGGACACCAGAACTGGACATAGGATTCCAGCAGCAGTTTCATCAGAGCCACTTGGAGGTAAAATCACCTCTCTGCTCCTACTCAAGATTCCCCTGTTTCTGCATCCCAGGATCACATTTGCTCTTTTGACCACAGCGTTGCATTTGGGAGCTCATGTTCACCTGATTATCCACCATGACCCCCAAAACTTTTTTAGAGTCACTGCGTCCCAGGATAGAGTCACCCATCCTGTAAGCATGGCCTACATGCTTTGTTCCTGTATGTATACATTTACATGAAACCATGTTAAAATGCATATTGTTTGCTTGCCCCCAGCTTACCAAGAGATCCAGATTGCTCTGAACAGTGACCTGTCCGCTTCATTATTTACCACTCTCCTAATTTTTGTGTTATCTGCAAACTTTATCATCTGCAAAATGAATATTATGTTTTCATCCAAGATCCCACTAGAAACACACTTTCTTGATGATGATTCCCTTTTTACAGTTGCATTTTGAGACTTCAGTTAGCCAGCTTTTAATCCATTTAATATGTACTTTGTTAATTTTATATCATTCTAGTTTTTTAAATCAAAATGTTGTGCAGTATCAAGTCAAATACCTTACAGAAGCCTAAGTATATTACAACAATACTATTACGTTTATCAACCAAACTTATCATCTCATCAAAAAAGGATATCAAATTAGTTTGACAGGATCTATTTTACATAAACCCATGTTGATTTGCATTAACTACATTACCCTCCTTTAGTTAATTATTAATCGAGTCCCATATCAGCTACACCATTATCTTGCCCAGGATTGATGTCAGACTGATAGGCAGGGCTGGCTCTAGACACCAGCAAACCAAGCATGTGCTTTTTCATCTTTTTTTTTTTTTTCCTTCGGGCGACAAAAGCCTAGAGCCGGCCCTGGCAGCAGCAGCACGTCGTGAGCGGGGGCTCCCTGGGGCCGCTGTGGTTCACGCCGCGGGGGAGCAGCACCCGCACCTTGTGGCTGGGTTGGGCAGGCTCCAAGCGGGGGACACTCAGGGTGGGGGCCACCCCGCGGGGCACACGGAGCTGCCTGCAAGTGCTGCAGGGCGGCCGCCCCCCAGCGCCGCAGCCGGGTGAAGCGGCCCAAGCCACCCAGGGACTGCAGCAGGGTGGCCAGAAGCAGCATTAGCAGCGGGGCCATACAGGGCAGGGCGCTGCCGTGTGGGGCCCACGTCCCGCTCTCTGGGGCTCTGCTCCCTCTGGGGCTACCCTGCCCTGGCTCCTCAGCCCCCTGCCGGGGCGGTCCCCCGGCTCTGCCCTCCCAGGTCCCGGCCGATCCTGGAGGCGGGAGCCCTGGCTGGAGGGACCCTGGGCTGAGGCGCGGCCCGGGAGCCCCGCTGCTTACTCCAACCCTGCCAGCGCCGGACGGCTGGAGAGTGTGCAGAGTAAACACTGGTGGTGGGGAGCCCAGGGCTGGGGCGGCAGGGCATGTGGGTGGGGGAGGGCACTGGTGGGAGGGGTGAGAGCCCAGGGCTCAGGTGGGGGGCAGCCAAAAAATTTTTTGCTTGGGGCGGCAAAAAACCTAGAGCCGACCCTGCTGATTGGCCTATAATTACTTGGGTCATCCCTTTACCCTTTTAAAATATTGGGACAAAATTAGTTTCCTTTGAGTCTACAGGAACTTCCCCAGTGTTCCAAGACTTACTCACAATCAATATTTATGGTTCAGCAAGCTCCTCAGCTGGCTCTTTTAAAACTCTTGGGTGCAAATTATCTGTACCTGCTGATTTCAAAATGTCTAATAACTTCTGTTTAACATCCTCTAGAGCAGGGTTCGGCAACCTTTCAGAAGTGGTGTGCCAAGTCTCCATTTATTCACTCTAATTTAAGGTTTCGTGTGCCAGTAATACATTTTAACGTTTTTAGAAGGTCTCTTTCTATAAGTCTATAATATATAACTAAACTATTGTTGTATGTAAATTAAATAAGGTTTTTAAAATGTTTAAGAAGCTTCATTTAAAATTGAATTAAAATGCAGAGCCCCCCCCGGGCCGGTGGCCAGGACCCAGGCAGTGTGAGTGCCACTGAAAATCAGCTCATGTGCCGCCTTCAGCACGCGTGCCATAGGTTGCCTACCCCTGCTCTACATATACTAGTGGAATGGAAAACGTGTTACCATCACCGTATGATGAGACTATATCCTCTGTTTTTCCCCCAAATACTGAAAAGAATTCTCTATTGCACGCTTCTGCCTTTTTTACATTATTATTGATAATTCTACAATTTCCATCTAATAATGGACCAATCATCGAAATGGAAGGGACCTCGAGAGGTCATCTAGTCCAGTCCCCTGCACTCGTGGCAGGACTAATTATCTAGGCTATTCCTGACAGGTGTTTGTCTAACCTGCTCTTAAAAATCTCCAATGATGGAGATTCCACAACCTCCCTAGGCAATTTATTGCAGTTCTTAACCACCCTGACAGTTAGGAAGTTTTTCCTAATGTCCAACCTAAACCTCCCTTTGCTGCAATTTAAGCCCATTGCTTCTTGCCCTATCCTCAGAGGTTAAGAAAAACATTTTTTCTTCCTCCTCCTTGTAACAATCTTTTACATACTTAAAAACTGTTATCATGTCCCCTTTCAGTCTTCTCTTTTCCAGACTAAACAAACCCAATTTTTTCAATCTTCCCTCATAGGTCATGTTTTCCAGACCTTTAATCATTTTTGTTGCTTTTCTCTGGACTCTCTCCAATTTGTCCACATCCTTCCTGAAATGTGCTGCCCAGAACTGTACACAATACTCCAGTTGAGGCCTAATCAGAGTGGAGTAGAGCAGAAGAATTACTTCTCGTGTCTTGCTTACAACACTCCTGTTAATACCGTATCATTGTCAGGATTCTTTTTGTTCCCAATATATTTTTAAAAGACTCCTTATTGTTCTTAACTCTGCTGGCCGTAGAGTTCTTCTTTTGTCCTTTTGCTTCCCTTATCAATTTTCTACAATTTCTAACTTCTGATTTGTATTCATTACTGTCAACTTCCTTTTCCTTCCATTTGTTATATATTTCTTATTTTTTTATAGCTGCCTTCACTTCCCCTTTAAAACAGGTCATTTTTTTTAACCAGTACAACCTTCTTCCTCAGTTGTGGCTTTTGGGGCATCCAGTAAGGTATTCTCAAATGATTCCTAATTGTCATTGATATTTTTCCAATTAAATTCTTCCTTCCAGTTGATTTGGCTCATTATTGTTTTCAGCTTTGTAAAAGTGGCCCTCTTAAAGTACCAAGCATATATATTACTGATCTGGACTTTATTCTGCTTGCACATTATAAATGTGACCAAGTCATAATCACTTGTACCTAACCTGCTATTAATTTTTAGTTCTGTGATCAGTTCCTCTTTATGTGTTAGGGCAAGGTCTAATAAAGATTTCCCCCATGTTGGATGCAACACTTTTTGAGTTAGGAAGTTGTCATCTACAATGTTTAGAAATTCCAAGGATGTTTTAGTACTGGTAGCATGAGACCTCCAGTGTATGTCACTCAGATTGAAGTCCCCCATGGTCACACAGCTGGTTTTTTTTCCTGCATATTAGTGACAGGTGCATAAGAAGGAGGTCATCCTGTTCCTAATGTGATTTGGTGGTTGGTAGCAGACACCAACATGTAGTACCCCATGTTGTGCTTTATCTGATAGGACACTGATCCATAAGCATTCAAAAGCATTTTCTTCTGAGTTTTCAGTGACACGGAAACAGTTGATGCCACTCACACTCAATCCTTCCTAAATAGGAACCACTGATATTAACATTCCAGTCATGTGAATCATCCCACCATGTTTCAGTAATACCAACTTGATCAAATTTATGTTCCTAAATGAACAATTACAATTCCTCTTGTTTGTTACCCACAATTCTAGCATTAGTGTATAGGCAATTCAATAATTTTTTCTCTTCATGTCTGTGACATGGTGTACCTGGACACTGGACAAGAAGGAGTTAACCCCAGTCTGGGCTGACCACTGAGGAAGGAAGACACACAATGCAGGCTGCTGGAGCCCCAGACGTCGGAAGCCAGGTGTGCCGAGACCCAGGCGGATACCTGGCTGCCCATGGAAGCCCAAGAGGAGTCAGAGCCATCAGGAGTTTCACCAGCCAATGACCCCAGAAGCCCAAGAGACCTGTGGATGGCAGCGCTGGAAAACAGAGTAGGATCCTGTTGTGGAACCAGGAAAAAGGCAGCATGTTTTTGACGGATCCCTGCCAACCTAGTGGCAAATCCATTCGCTGCTACCAGGGCCCTGGGTTGGGACCGGTTCGGGTGGCAGCCCACTTCCCCCTGTCCCCTAGGCCATGCAGCCCTGCTGAGGAGGGCCACCTTATTGACACCGGTCATTAGGCCATGCAGCCCTGCGGAGGAGAGCAGCCATATTGACCCCAATCATTAGGCCATACTGCCCTGAGGTTAAGGGCAGTCATTTGGACAGTTGGAGAACTCTTTCCAGGCAAGCTTGATTTTCTTACAGGTTGGGTTTAGCTTCCCTCCACACGTGTCCCATACATCTCTCCTTTCCTTTGGAGCTGCTGGATCTTGAGAGGTCTCTTCCATAGTTTCCATGTAGAGGACTTTATATTGATTTGACAGTTCTAGTTGTGTGGAATTCCCCTGCTTCTCCTCTCTTTGGGGGCCACAGCCTACCCATACTCATCTGTATCCAGCCATGTACAATGCTGCTGTGATATCTTGCAGTTTCAAGCTGATGGGCATTCTCTCTGACTTCGTCTGTCTCCGATACCTTGGTGGCAAGCTCCATTCTTGCTTGAGCCTGGGGTACTTGTGTTTGCCAGACCTGGTTGTCTAGGAACTCCTCAGCTTCTCAGTAGCAACTCAATTGCCTCTCATAGAATATCATAGAATATCAGGGTTGGAAGGGACCTCAGGAGGTCATCTAGTCCAACCCCCTGCTCAAAGCAGGACCAATTTCCAACTAAATCATCCCAGCCAGGGCTTTGTCTAGCCAGGCCTTAAAAACCTCCAAGGAAGGAGATTCCACCACCTCCCTAGGTAACGCATTCCAGTGCTTCACCACCCTCCTAATGAAATTGTGTTTCCTAATATCCAACCTAGACCTCCCGCACTGCAACTTAGACCATTGCTCCTTGTTCTGTCATCTGCCACCACTGAGAACAGCTGAGCTCCATCCTCTTTGGAACCCCCCTTCAGGTAGTTGAAAGCAGCTATCAAATCCCCCCTCATTCTTCTCTTCTGGAGACTAAACAATCCCAGTTCCCTCAGCCTCTCCTCATAAGTCATGTGCTCCAGACCCCTAATCATTTTTGTTGCCCTCCGCTGGACTCTTTCCAATTTTTCCACATCCTTCTTGTAGTGTGGGGCCCAAAACTGGACACAGTACTCCAGATGAGGCCTCACCAATGTCGAATAAAGGGGAACAATCACGTTCCTCGATCTGCTGGCAATGCCCCTACTTATACAGCCCAAAATGCCGTTAGCCTTCTTGGCAACAAGAGCACACTGTTGACTCATATCCAGCTTCTCGTCCACTGTGACCCCTAGGTCCTTTTCTGCAGAACTGCTACCTAGCCATTCGGTCCCTAGTCTGTAGCAGTGCATAGGATTCTTCCGTCCTAAGTGCAGGACTCTGCACTTGTCCTTGTTCACCTCATCAGGTTTTTTTTGGCCCAATCCTCTAATTTGTCTAGGTCCCTCTGGATCCGATCCCTACCCTCCAGGGTATCTACCACGCCTCCCAGGTTAGTGTCATCTGCAAACTTGCTGAGAGTGCAGTCCACACCATCCTCCAGATCATTAATAAAGATATTAAACAAAACCGGCCCCAGGACCGACCCTTGGGGCACTCTGCTTGAAACCAGCTGCCAACTAGACATGGAGCCATTGATCACTACCCATTGAGCCCGACGATCTAGCCAGCTTTCTATCCACCTTACAGTCCATTCATCCAGCCCATACTTCTTTAACTTGCCGGCAAGAATACTGTGGGAGACCGTATCAAAAGCTTTGGTAAAGTCAAGGAATAACACATCCACTGCTTTCCCCTCATCCACAGAGCCAGTTATCTCATCATAGAAGGCAATTAGGTTAGTCAGGCACGACTTCCCCTTGGTGAATCCATGCTGACTGTTCCTGATCACTTTCCTCTCCTCTAAGTGCTTCAGAATTGATTCCTTGACGACCTGCTCCATGATTTTTCCAGGGACTGAGGTGAGGCTGACTGGCCTGTAGTTCCCCGGATCCTCCTTCTTCCCTTTTTTAAAGATGGGCACTACATTAGCCTTTTCCCAGTCATCCGGGACCTCCCCCGATCGCCATGAGTTTTTAAAGATGATGGCCAATGGCTCCGCAATCACATCCGCCAACTCCTTTAGCACCCTCGGATGCAGCGCATCCGGCCCCATGGATTTGTGCTCATCCAGTTTTTCTAAATAGTCCTGAACCACTTCTTTCTCCATGGAGGGCTGGTCACCTCCTCCCCATACTGTGCTGCCCAGTCCAGCAGTCTGGGAGCTGACGTTGTTTGTGAAGACAGAGGCAAAAAAAGCATTGAGTACATTAGCTTTTTCCACATCCTCTGTCACTAGGTTGCCTCCCTCATTCAGTAAGGGGCCCACACTTTCCTTGACTTTCTTCCTGTTGCTAATATACCTGAAGAAACCCTTCTTGTTACTCTTAACATCTCTTGCTAGCTGCAACTCCAAGTGTGATTTGGCCTTCCTGATTTCACTCCTGCATGCCTGAGCGATATTTTTATACTCCTCCCTGGTCATTTGTCCAATCTTCCACTTCTTGTAAGCTTCTTTTTTGCGTTTAAGGTCAGCAAGGATTTCACTGTTAAGCCAAGCTGGTCGCCTGCCATATTTACTATTCTTTCTACACATCGGGATGGTTTGTTCTTGCAACCGCAATAAGGATTCTTTAAAATACAGCCAGCTCTCCTGGACCCCTTTGCCCTTCATGTTATTCTCCCAGGGGATCCTGCCCATCTGTTCCCTGAGGGAGTCAAAGTCTGCTTTTCTGAAGTCCAGGGTCCGTATTCTGCTGCTCTCCTTTCTTCCTTGTGTCAGGATCCTGAACTCGACCATCTCATGGTCACTGCCTCCCAGGTTCCCATCCACTTTTGCTTCCCCTACTAATTCTTCCCTGTTTGTGAGCAGCAGGTCAAGAAAACCTCTGCCCCTAGTTGGTTCCTCCAGCACTTGCACCAGGAAATTGCCCCCTACACTTTCCAAAAACTTCCTGGATTGTCTGTGCAGCGCTGTATTGCTCTCCCAGCAGATATCAGGGTGATTAAAGTCTCCCATGAGAACCAGGGCCTGCGATCTAGCAACTTCTGTTAGTTGCCGGAAGAAAGCCTCGTCCACCTCATCCCCCTGGTCTGGTGGTCTATAGCAGACTCCGACCACGACATCACCCTTGTTGCTCACACTTCTCAACTTTATCCAGAGACTCTCAGGTTTTTCTGCAGTTTCATACCGGAGCTCTGAGCAGTCATACTCCTCTCTTACATACAACACAACTCCTCCACCTTTTCTGCCCTGCCTGTCCTTCCTGAACAGTTTATATCCATCTATGACAGTACTCCAGTCGTGTGAGTTATCCCACCAAGTCTCTGTTATTCCAAGCACATCATAGTTCCCTGACTGTGCCAGGACTTCCAGTTCTCCCTGCTTGTTTCCCAGGCTTCTTGCATTTGTGTATAGGCACTTAAGATAACTCATCGATCGTCTCTCTTTCTCAGTATGAGACAGGAGTCCTCCCCTCTTACGGTCTCCTGCTCGTGCTTCCTCCCAGGATCCCATTTCCCCACTTACCTATGGGCTTTGGTCTCCTTCCCCCAGTGAACCTAGTTTAAAGCCCTCCTCACTAGGTTAGCCAGCCTGCTGGCGAAGATGCTCTTCCCTCTCTTCGTTAGGTGGAGCCCGTCTCTGCCTAGCACTCCTCCTTCTTGGAACACCATCCCATGGTCGAAGAATCCAAAGCCTTCTCTCCGACACCACCTGCGTAGCCATTCATTGACTTCCACGATTCGACGGTCTCTACCCAAGCCTTTTCCTTGCACAGGGAGGATGGACGAGAACACCACTTGCGCCTCGAACTCCTTTATCCTTCTTCCCAGAGCCACGTAGTCTGCAGTGATCCGCTCAAGGTCATTCTTGGCAGTATCATTGGTGCCCACGTGGAGAAGCAGGAAGGGGTAGCGATCCGAGGGCTTGATGAGTCTCGGCAGTCTCTCCGTCACATCGTGTATCCTAGCTCCTGGCAAGCGGCAGACCTCTCAGTTTTCCTGGTCGGGGCGGCAGATAGATGACTCAGTCCCCCTGAGGAGGGAGTCCCCGACCACCACCACCCTCCTCCTCCTCTTGGGAGTGGTGGTTGTGGAACCCTCATCCCTAGGACAGTGCATCTTTTGCCTTCCAATCAGTGGAGTCTCCTTCTGCTCCCTTCCCTCAGATGTGTCATCTAGTCCACTCTCCGCATTAGTACCTGTAGAGAGAACATGGAAATGATTGCTCACCTGTATCTCCATTGCTGGTACATGGATGCTCCTCTTTCTCCTTCTGGAGGTCACATGCTGCCAAACTTCTTCACCATCCTTCTGTCCCTGCTGCGCCTGCTCTGAATCTTCAGAACATTGTGGCCGTAGAAGCATCTCCTGACGTCTGTCCAGGAAATCTTCATTTTCCCTTATGCAACGCAGAGTCGATACTTGTTTCTCCAGACCTCGAACCTTCTCTTCCAATATGGAGACCAGCTTGCACTTTGTACAGACAAAGTTGCTTCTGTCCTGTGGAAGAAAGACAAACATGGCACAACCTGTGCAGGTTACAACAGCTGATCACTCACCTTCCATATCACCTTCCTCTTAAGAGCTTCCTCAGCTTTTGCAGTAACTACTCAGAGAAACCCGCAGATGAAAGCCTCAGTAAGCTCTCCCCAGGCAAACTCCAATCCAAGAATCTTTCCCTCCAGCATAGCCACCAGTTTGCACATGAAATCCCTTCTGGCTTTAAGCAGGAAAGAGAACAGGGCACGTCCATTGCAGGTCCCCATCACTGCTGTACGTGCTTGTGTTCCATACTCTTCACTTTCTCACTCTCATGTCCCACCCCAACACCAAATGAATCTCCTACCACCTGTGGAGGGTGAGAAGCCCTGGCGGGCCAGTCTGTATTCCACCTTGGGCCCACGGCCCGCCGGGGATATTAGCTGGCAGCTCCTTCCCAGAGCCGTGATCATGGGCATGTACCTGGCATGGGTCACTCCCCTCCCTGACACCTTCCCCTTCTGCAGCGAGAGGGAGACCCTGGTGCACATCTACCTGGATGTCAGCCCCTTTTCCGGCTCCTCTAGAACCTTCTCCTCAGGTTCTGGCTGCACTTCTCCCCACACCTCCTGCTGTATGCACACTCCATCTGTGGCCCCACGAAGTCATGAGACCTCCTTGCCAACCAACTCCTGGTGCTGGCCAAGGTGGCCGTCCATTGCACCAGAAGGAGGCTGTTGGGTGAGGAGGTGCTCTGTGCCTGTGGAGCCTATTTCTGACCTTCTCTCTCAGCTAACATCTCTGGGCAAAGTTTCTCTGGGCCATGTCCACTGGCTCCCTGGATACCTTCGAGAAGCAGTGGGCGCTGTCCAGGGTTCTCTACTTGGTGTCCCGCTCTGGCTCCCTGCTTATGATCCTGTGACCCTCACTCCCATGCTTGTTTTTCATTAGTTGTCCCCTGCATTCACTTGAGTCCCGGATTCAGTAGCTCCTCTCCTTAGGCTGGGGGCAGGTGGGCTTTAGATTCAATAGGAACAATGACTCACTCCTGCAGTGATGCATTTCTCAGGCATACTGCAGCAACTCAGCTGCACTGGCTCTCCCCTCCAGCAGAACCTGCAATTCCTCAGCCCTCAGGCCTACTGCAACAGCCTGTCCCTGGGCAGGGCCTGGATCAGATGACCCCAGGCACAGATTTCACTCTTACCACGAGAGCCACAAATTAGTCTGTGCAACAGCACCGCTCGGTTAGGAACCCTTCTGCTGCCTTACGGTGTTACAGATGCACTAGGCTTCCAGCCTGCCCTCGATGCTGCCTCTGTCCTGCCTGTGACCCAGCCTTGCCGCGGCCTTGTTCCAGCCCACTGCGGTCTGGTCCATGCCCTATTCTGACCTCACTCCAGCCCTGTTCCTGACCCACTCCAGCCCTACACCCACCTCCTGACCCCCCTTACCCTTGGACTGACTCCAACCCCACTTTGGCTTTTGGCCTGCTTCCAGACTCCTACTATGATCCTGATTTGGCTTGTCCAAAGACTCTGACCCACAGCTTGTCCCTGGACGTTGGTTTCAGCGCTGCCCTTGGCCCAGTCCTGACTGTACATCCGGCTTTGACCCTTGGTGCTTGTTCTCAACCACTGCTCCAACCGTCGGGCCTGACCACTAGAACCCAGAGCCTGGCACTTTACATTCTGAGCAATTTACATTTCTTTATTACCCACTGTACTCTCCTGCCTAATGGAGCGTGACTATCAAAAATCAGTAACTCAGAATATCAAGAGGAGCATTAAATTACCACAACGAACTGCTTGGTCTGTCATAATTAAGGAGACTGCATATTGTAATATTTCCCCATGATTAAATGTCAGTACAACAATGGAAATGTCACCTAGGCAGAAGCCCAGGAACCAATGCCATTTTCTGATACTCAGCTCTCTCCATAACACTGGGCATGGCCTGGAGTTTTTTTATCTGTTCCTGAGGACAGTGTGACTCCTGAGTCTCTCTGTGACAAGGAAGTCACTAGATTGACACCTGTCAGAATTGAGCCCTGTGTCTCTCTTCTCTGCAGACAGCTCTGGCTTCTTCCTCCCCACCTAGCTCCCCTTTTGCTTGGTGCGCTGTGGCCAATGGCAGGCTGTGTACGTTTCCTTTGCTGGTATGACATGACAGGCATATTTCCATGTGGATCCTGCTCCCTTTAAAGTCAATGGCAAAGCTCCCATTTGGTTCCATTGTTACCCAGGGTTCTTTCAACCCAAAGCTCTTGGTAACTTTTACTCTGTGCGAGGTGATGTCAGGAAATAAATCAGGGGAGACACGGCCGTCCGACCGATAGATGGCTGGCACAAACAGGACAACACAAGAGTGTTTTCACTTAAAGCTAAACTTTACTTAGTCTCAAGCACTTACACATGTCTGCAGCAGGTTAGTAAAACACTCACAACCCTTGATAATTACCAAAGCTGAGTGTGGCTCTCAAGTGGCACAACGGCAGGCTGCCGGTGGCCAAATCTTCCGTCTGCTGGTGGGGCCCGCAAGATGTATCCAGAGGGAGAGTCCAGAAGAGTCCAACTACCTCAAACTTTCCCCCCTTATTTATACATTAGTAATAGAATGACATGTCCCTTAAAGAAAACTTGTTAAGCAAGCAGCTTCAATGGTCAAGCAAGAGGTTCCTTCTGATTATTGATTAACCAGGTGTGGGTTTTTCCAGAGTTGCAGCCTTGAGGCCCTAATAGACATTCCTGAGGGCACATCCTGCTCTTCTAAAATGCGTGTATCAGCAACTTCAACACAATTCTTATCAGGAAGGACGTGGGGTCAAGCTGCCCTTTCTGTGGCACCCAAACCAACCCCCCCCACCTCCTGCCTTGGTCAAGCTGAGGCTGCTGCATGGCCACTTTACAGCCTGCTGACTTGGCTGCTTTTAGCAATAAGCCATAGTGGTTTCAGGCCAAAATCTCCCCGTACACCATGGGAGTGGGATGAGGCCTGGTTTAAGCAGGGATCCAGGGGGGCCAGAGGGGGTGGCATTTTCGAAAGCGCCAGGGTGACTTGGAGCAGGAGTCTCATTGACAGTCACCAGGACGCAGGCTCCTGAGTCAGTTAGCAGCTTCTGAATCCCAATCAGAAGCTTTAGCTGCCCCCTTAATATGAGCACAACACCTGCAAACATCATGGCCCAGTTCTGTCATGCTCCTGTCTGTCAGCGGGGTGTTTCTCAGCTGGTGCATTGTGACCACTGGGTGGGGGGGAGGGGGCGGGCACAAGGTACTGAAAATGCTGGATTAATCTAAATCAAAGAAAATCTCTCCCTGCTGCCAGGCCCTTCAAGGTGAAGCTCTGTCAGCCTCCAAAGCACAGAGGCATCACCTGTGTCAGCTTAGCGCTGTTAGCAGTAAGACGCTTTGATTTGTAGAGCGTGGCTGTGACAGAGTGCAGCGAGTTAAGAGATGAACCTGCACTCTGACCACTCTGACGCCCATTAGCCCCCACTATTATGATATAGCTAATAGCTAATAATAAGGAGCCGCCCCCCACCATGATTAGGCATATACATTTTCCTGCTTCAGGAAATAAGCCGGCCAGGACCTGCCATGGGGATTCAGCATCTCAACAGCTCAGGCCGACAGGATGCTGTGGTAGATGGTGAACCGGCATTCTGTGTTCTTACATCATTCTTGCTGGTGAACCAGAGGGGCTGCTTAACAGTTGATAACAGTCCATTATGGGGATCTCCACTCTCAGTCTCTCTCTCAGGGGATGGGGGCAGCAGTGGGACTTAATTCCTGACTCCAGGCTGGGAGTGTTTAGGCCTCCCCGCTGCATCTGGGCCTTTGCCTGAAGTGGGGTATGGAGGGGACCCAGGCCCTCCCTCTCCACCTGGGCCCTGTGGGAAATAGCACCAGCAGACTCCTCCCTGTTGAGGTTCTAAATCTGCCCACTGGGCTACTTCCTACCTCTGTGCTCCTTCATTTAACATCTTTATTAATGACCTGGATGTAGAACTGGGGAGCGTATTGATCAAATTTGCAGATGACTCTAAAATTCAGAGGGATCTTGATAAATTGGAGAACTGCGCTATAGACAACAAAATGAAATTCAACAAAGACAAATGTAAAGTGCTTCACTTAGGGAAGAAAAACCAAATGCACAAATACAGAATGGGGGATAACTGGCTTGGCAACAGCACTGCTGAGAAGGATCTGGGAGTTGTGGTGGAACATGACCTCAATATGAGTCAGCAATGCGATGCTCTTGCAAAAAAAGCTAATGCAATTTTGGGTTGCATTAACAGAGGCATAGCATGCAAGTCATGGGAGGGGACAGTACCGCTCTACTCGGTGATGGCTAGGTGTAGCGGGGCAGTTACCCTGCTCCTAGGGAATAAGGTAGGCTTACTGGGGAGGCAGCCACTGCTGTGGCCACACCCAATCAGGCCACACCTGGCACTGATATAAGGGCTGAGGGAGGAGCTCAGTCAGTCTCACTCTGAGGCTGGTAGTGAGAAGCACCTAGCTGTCTGGGAGAGACAGGGTACCTGAAGCATAACAGTGCTGGGGAAGGGCAAGCAGAGCTGGAAAGCTCTGGCCTGGCGAGTCCCCAGGCTGAGGCCTTGCTGAAGGCCAAAGGAGATACTGGGGCTGCAGGGAGACAGCAGGGCCTAGAAAGGCAGCAGGTCCAACCCCCTTGCCAGTGATGAGTGGCCATTCCAGACTGCAGTTTGCCCCAGAGAATGGGGGCTAGATGATGACTGGCAGTAGCCACTGAGGCAAAGTGGGCACAGAGGGTTGGGAGTTCCCCTGGGAGGGAAGACCCAGCGTGTGGGGGTACTGCAGTGGGCAGAACCCTGAGGGAAAGGGGGCATCGAAGTCCGGGAGGGACATGAGGCCTGAAGCAGGAGAGACACCGGACAGCAGGAGGAGTGCCGAGTGCTAGAATTGAGCTAATTCCAGAGGTAACCAGCAGGAGGAGCTGCGCCAGTGAGTCAGTGATCTGCTACACTAGGTCTCAGTAGGAGTACTGTGTCCAATCTTGGTCACCAATGTATAGAAAGGATGTGGGGAAACTAGAAAGGATCCAGAAATGAGCGACAAAGATTATTAAAGGGATGGAATGCAAGCCATATGAGCAAAGGCTGAAGGAACTGGTATGTTTAGTTTGGAAAAGAGGAGATTGGGGGGGACATGACAGCAGTCTTCAAATGCTTGAAAGGCTGCCATAAAAAAAAAAAGATGGAGAAAAGTTGTTCTCTCTTACCAAAGGGCAGGACAAGAGTCGATGGGTTCAAAGTACAGCACAGCAGATTTAGCTTAAATCTCAGGAAAAACTTCCTAATTGTAAGAACAGTAGGACAATGGAACAGACTGCCTAGGGAGGTTGTGGAAACTCCTTCATTGGAGGTTTTCAAAAAGAAGCTGGACAGCTATCTGTTTTGGATGGTTTAGACACAACAAATCCTGCATCTTGGCAGGGGGTTAGACTAGCTGACCCTTGCAGTCTCCCCAGCCCAGTGGTTTGATGATTCAGTTTGGGGCATGGCCCCTATGTCCAAACAGTCAATAGCTTCACAGAAAGTCTAAAGGAGCAGGGCCGGACCTGCTGGATCTCAGATGGGTGCTGGTTGGAGACGGCCGTGCCTGAGGACCTGATGTGCTCTGTGGTCCCTTCTCAGGCTCCATCTTCTGTCTGGCTTCCTGAAGAAGGATTCCTCTCCTGCAGCCTGGCTACCACCCTTTGCCTGGGCTTCTGAGTTCCTTTTAACCCACTCCTCCAACTACAGCATGCTCAGCGAGTCTGGAGGGGTGGGGCTACCTGGCCCAGTATTGCCCACTGCGGGGTTGTGTACCCCTCCACACACCCTCCCCTTCAGCCCTTGAGTAGGTGTGTCCTGGGGCTGCTCCAGGTCTTCTTCTTCCTGTGAAATAAATCCACATTTTTATTTCCCGTGCCTGCTCAGTAAGGCACCTGGAAGCTATATGGCTGCAGTGAGTGGTACCACTGCATGATGTGCAGGTTCTGATCTTTTATGGAGTTCAGCCATTGGAGTGGTGACTGGTCAGCTCCTAGGAGGAAGAGTTGCTCCCGGAAGTAATATCACAAGACATTGACAGACCATTCACTGCCAGGGCCTTCTTCTTGAGCATACAACCTCCCGTGGGAACAACTTTCTGCTGAGGAAGAGGAAGGGATGCTCTTCTCTTCTGAATTCTTGAGATGGCACCGCTCCGATGTGTCTGCTGTAAGACAAATAGCCTCAGGAAGTCTGGGTGGAACAGCACCAGTTCCTGGCTTAGCTGGCCTTTCAGTGGTCTAAATGCCTTTTCACAGCTTGTTGTCCAATGGATCATTTTGGGTGCAGAATCTTTTACCAGGTCCAGCAAAGGAGAAGCAATGTGAAGTTTGGGATGAATCACCAATGCTTTTCTGCTAATTCCAAGAACCAGCGAACTTGCTTCTTGTGGAGGTGATGGGACAGTCTGCTAGAGCTTGGACTGTATCCCCTGGGGAGCATAACTGTCCCCCTCTGACTGTATACCTCACTTATATGACTTCCTGGGTGGCCAATCAGCACTAGGTTGGGTTGTTCATCAATCCTGCCTCCTTAACAACTTGTAGTACCACTGTAACATCTTAGACAGTTGATCCACCCTTTATGACAATATCATCGATGTAGGCAGCTGTGTATGCCCCATGGGGATGCAACAGTCTATTTATCAATTGCTGAAAGGTGGCAGCAGTCCCATGGAGCCCAAAGGGCATGGTCTTAAATTGATAAAATCCGAATGGAGTGGAGAAGGCGTTTTTCTCTTTAGACTAGGGTGTCTAGGGGATCTGCCAATGCCACTTAATTAAGTTGAGGGTGCATATGTACTTGGTTGCCCTAGTCTTTTTAGCAGCTTGTCAAACCTTGGCATGGGGTATGTGTCAAATTCCAAAGTCGCATTCACCTTATGGAAATCGATACAGAACTGCATTGACCCGTCCTGCTTTGGCACAAGCCCAATGGGGCTCCTCCAATCACTGTTCAATTCTTCCACAACCCCTACATCTAACATGGCTTGGTGCTCCTGGTGCACTGTCTCCCACATCTTCTTCAGAAGTGGCTCTCGCCCCCTTTCCTGCCCCGTGAGAATGTCCTCAGTCAGGAGAATATTTGCACTGGATTTCCATGGATTACTTCTGGGAGTGAGGCTGGCCAGTTTGGGCTGCAAATCTCTGTGTGGATCACTGTAGCGGGGTGGTTACCCCACTCCTGCCCTGAAGGGTTTAAAAGCAGCCTTGGAGAGGGCTGCAGCGGACCACAGCTGTGGCTGCTTTCCCAATCAGCCTAGCTTTCCCCGCCGCAGCCTTCTCCAAGGCTGCTTTTAAACCCGTCAGGGCAGGAGCAAGGTAATCATCCCGCTACACACCCTCCCCCTTAAGAATGCACAGGGTGGGGAGACCCCTATCACACCAGTGCCCCTCGCAGCTGGGCTCTCAGGGAATCCCTCTCCTGCTGCAGTCTCTCTACTATTTGGAGCCACCTGCTTCCCTCTATAACAGTCTGGATCCCCACCGTAGCCCTCTCAGCTCCTGCGTGGGTTTCCCTGTCTGTCTGAGATCCCACCATAGCCCTCCTGGCTCTTGTGTGGGTCCCCAGGTACAGCTGGGGCCTCCCTTCCACCGACAGTTCTGGATTTGGGGCTCCAGCCTTGCCTGTCCCTCCCGCCTGGTCAGGCTCAGGCTGGGCCCCTTGCTCGGCGCTCCCCCTCTTCCTCAGGGGGCAGTGCCTTTTTAAATGGCCCCTGGTGTGGCAGTGGAAGCATCTCCTGTGCCTTCCCCTTGCCACGGCCCTCCCACTGTTTGTATGTGTCTTAGCCCTTACTTCAGGGCTAGCCTGGGCTCTGCAAGTCCCCTGAGGGCACTGCCTCTTTATGTGTCCAGGCTCTTTACAGGCCCAACAGCTTTGGAGCACCCCTGTTGGCTTCACAGGGGGCGCTCTCACAGTTCCAGCTTTCTCCAGGCGGGGCCTCTGTGCTCCCTCATGGTAGGGACACTCCTGCTTATAGTGTCCAGGTTGCCCACAGGCGAAACAGTTTTTAGGCCCCGCACTGGCCTCCAGCCCTTGGTGCCTGGTCTCCCATCTGGTCTGGGTGTCCACCCCCACAGCAGCCAGAACAACCCCCTCTGCTGCTCGGCAAGCTGGGCCACCCAGGCCCTCCAATAAAAGTCTGCCATTCTGTCTCCACCTTCCGTTCCTCCACTCCTATAAGCTGCTCCCACACCTATAAGCTGCTTTGATGGATGTGGGGCAAGTGCCTCCAGAGGAAGCAGCAGCAGGGTTTTGGGAAGCAGTACATCACTACCCGAAGCTGGAGTTTGGCCAAGCTATAGGGGCAATCACTCCCACACTTGCAAAAAACGCCACCAGCTATTTCAAGAGCCATGACCTGCCCCACCCTGCAGTTCACTCTTGCTCTGAGGTACAGCACCTCCAGAAGCACAGTGCCCCTAGTACTCCCCTGAGACCACCAGAGGAAGAGCATCCCCTACCACAGTATTTCCCAGTGGGTGGTCCTGACCCACCAGTGGGTCATGGGAAGGTTCTAGATAGGTCACCACATCCAGGGCCAGATTAGCCCATCACTGACCCTGGCCTAGGCAAACACCACTTCTTACAGCGCAGTGTGAAGGGGAGGCCACAGGGGATTGGGGTGCTGGAGAGCGAGCCAGCCCATCCCACACTCATCCCACAAGGGCAGCTCCTGTCCTTGGCAATCTGGTGCATGGGGTCACAGCACCACTCATTCCAGTTTGGCCCAACTGCGGCTCCATCATGCCAGCGGGGCCCAACCTCAGTGACACCACAACCCCATGCACCAGGCTGCAGCACACGGTGTGGGGAGCTGAGCCCAGCTTCGCTGCAGGGTGAGTGCCAGGCAAGATCACTTTCCATCATCCCTCTCCCCAGGGCTTCCCCCACACTGGGCCGAGATTAGGATTGCGGTGCCAGGGCGGAGAGTACACATGTAATGGTGGGTTGCAAAAAAGGACAAATGCCTTAGCAAAAGGTTTGGGGACCACTACCCAACCAGTACTCGTCCTGCAGCATTCGTGCTCCAGGGACATCTCCCGGGCAGGTTTTGATCACTCCCAGCCTCGCTTAGCACTGGAGCCCAAGAGACTTACAAGGTTTAGCTGTTTGTAAATCAGGCTGAAGATGAAAAGCCCTTTATCAGTGGTAAATACTAATTTAATTTGTCATCATTGCTATTTAACAAGTCGGGGCGGGGGGAGGGATAGCTCATTGGCTTGCTAAACCCAGGGTTGTGAGTTCAATCCTTGAGGGAGCCACTTAGGGATCTGGGGCAAAAATCAGTACTTGGTCCTGCTAGTGAAGGCAGGGGACTGGACTCAATGACCTTTCAGGGTCCCGTCCAGTTCTATGAGATAGATATTTATAATAAACCAACGCCTGTATCACAAAGCGTTTTCCAGACTGACCCCGCAACTTCCTTTTTCCCCATGTCTAGGAACCTTCTGGCCTCTGAAAACTACTTTGAAAATGGGCCCTCACCATGTGTCTACAAGAAATAATAACTTGAACAAAACAAGAGCAAAGCGACCCTGGCTGAGCTTCTTTGTCTCAGCAGAATACTGTAAATTAGAAAATGCCAGCAAATTCCTGATTCAACCCAGCTTAACTCGCCGCTCTCCCTTTCCTGGGGCTTTTGCTTCTTGTCTGACATTTTCTAGTTAGCCACTAATCATGAGCTTGTATTAGATAGAACAGGCACTGGCTTGCTGGTGCCTGGCTAATTATCTTGCATTAGGCCCTTGCAGGTGACTGGGGTAGATGGCATTCACTGCCCAGCTACACTAATAAATGCTGAGGAGATTACTTTGAAAGGGAATAATTTTTGTAGGGACATTCAGACTTTGGTTGCCACTTTCCTACCAGGCCCCTGTAATAGATCCTACCAGGATATGGTGTGCTCTTTAATTCCGCTCCTTAGACACCTGCCACCCTGTCAGGCACCACCAAAGGGCTCATTGCTATTAGAAATAATGTCAAGTATTTACAGCAAAGAATGGTGTAATCTTTCCGATCTCAGGGCTGGAGTGAGAATCAATTTGCTTTACAATTTATTACTTAGAACTGTAAAATCGCCCATCTGTTCATTTCCTCGCACAATTGTGGTCTAACATGTTTCACATACACACCAATATCATAAAAATGTTTCCATCCCTGTATGAAAGCCTTCTTTTTATTCTTGCTTTTTGGAGCATTAGACCTTCAGAGCACATGAAATCTGCAATGTGTTTTCACATAACCATTGTACCATGCTATTGTGTGTATGTGGCAAGTATATTAGAGATGCACTGGGATATAACTAACTGTGGATAATGTGGATGATTTGCTTTGAGTGCCTTAGCACTAGGAAGAGAGGGATATTGTTCTCATTGTCTCACTGTCTCATTATAAGCAATCACTGTTGTTTCATTTATGGATCCTGATGAAAATAAATCTAATGTAGCATTTTCTCTCTCCCTGCAGATGGTGTGTTGTAAGAGGAATCAGTATCAGATGGAGCAGTGCTTCTTGGAATAATTAATACTTTGAGATCCCTGCATGAAAGGTGCAAGAAGTACAAAATGCTACACAAACATGAGGGGCTAGATTCACAAAGGGACTTAGGTCCCTGTTGTGATGGGTTTGGTCACAGAGACCCCCTTGGGACTGTCGCCTGATTTGCTTCAATTACCTCTGAGCCCGTTTTCCCTGATGGTTTGGGACTTCCAGAATCCTGTCTTGTTGAGCCAGACATGCTAGCCTGCTGCAACACAGACCCAGGGCCTGGTCCATGCTCCCAAAGCTGCAGACTTAACTGTAAACAGCTCAGCAGGCTACCTCTCCAGCACCCAGTTCTCAATGGGATCCAAACCCCAAATAAATCCATTTTACTCTGTATAAATTCATAAATTGTCTGCCCTCTATAACACTGATAGAGAGAGATGCACAGTTGTTTGCTCCCCCATGTATTAATCACTTACTCTGGGTTTATTAATAAACAAAAGTGATTTTATTAAGTATAAAAAGTAGGATTTAAGTGGTTTCAAGTAATAACAGAGGGAACACAGTAAATCACCAAGCAAAATAAAGTAAAAACATGCAAGTCTAAGCCTAATACATTAAGAAACTTATTACGGGTAATATCTCACCCTCAGAGATGTTCCAATAAGCTTCTTTCACAGACTAGACTCCTTCCTAATCTGGGCCCAACCCTTTCCCCTCGTACAGTCCTTGTTAGTTCCAGCAGACATCTCAGGTGGTAAGCAGGGTTTTCTCATGACTGGCCACCCCTTTTTCTTGCTCCACTCCCTTTTATAGCTTTGGCACAAGGTGGGAATCTTTTGTCTCTCTGGGTTCCCACCCTTCCTTCTAAATGGAAAAGTACCAGATTTAAGATGGATTCCGGTGTCATGTGACATGGTCACATGTCCTGTGAGACCCCAGCCTCCATTCTTCCTGGGCTGGCCCACACATACACAGGAAGGTTTGCAAGTAAACAGAGCCATTTACAGTTCACTGATTCTGAAGCACCCTTAATGGCTTCCACTTACATCAGTAATACATCAGTAATACAAGTTTATATCTTATTCTCCTAACTCCAGACATAGAAATAATACATGCAAACAAATAGGATGAACACACTCAGTAGATTATAAGCTTTGTAATGATACCTTACAAGATAGCTTTTGCATAAAGCATATTCCAATTACATCATATTCACATTCATAAGCATATTTTCATAAAGCATATGGAGTGCAATGTCACACCTGTGTCCCAGACTTAGGCTATGTCTACACTACCACAGTAAGTTGACCCTAAGTTATGCAACTCAGCTATGTGAATAACGTAGCTGGAGTTGACGTAGCTTAGATCACCTTACTGCGGTGTCTACACTGTACTGGATCAATGGGAGACGCTCTCCCATCAACTTACCTTACTCTTCTCGTTCCCGGTGGAGTACTGGGGTCTACCAGAAAGCGCTGTACCGTTGATTTAGTGGGTCTTCACTATACCCACTAAATCGACCCTTGCTGCCTCCATCATCAATCTGGAGATAGTGTAGACATAGCCTCAGCCGCTGCTGGTATTCACAAAACCCCGCTCGGCTGCAGTCAAACCTCGTAAGTGCATTAATTAAATAAAGAATCATTGGGCCAGAGAGAGATAATGACTCTGTAACTTTTCTGGGTAGGACTTCCACCTGGGAGGTGGGAGACTCAGGATCCAATGCCCCTGCTCCAATGACTCTTTCATTTAAATATCCACAATGCAACAGGTTCCATAGGAGAGACTGAGGGAGCCCCCACATCAGAATGTCCCTTAGCCCAGTGGTTAGGGAACTCTTTGGAGAGGTGGCGGATCCCTGTTGAAATCCCTTCTCCTCATCAGGCAGATGGGGGACTAGAAGCAGGCCTCTCTCACATCCTGGGTGTGTCACCTTGCCACTAGGCTATACATTAGCTGCTACAGCAGCACTGCTTCTTACAGGCAATGCCTTAGACACCTGATTGCAGGAGTGGGTTCACAGCTGTGGATTGCAAACAGAGTTAGGCACCTCACTCACTCCTATGGCTTCAGTAGGCCAAAGGACAGTGGGGGAAACTGAGGCAGACTTGCTGCATTAGTATATCTGGCCACAAGGGGGTGTGCTGGAGTGGCAACTTTGTTACAGAGAGTTTTGCTATTGACTAGATAGGCCAAAGCCAAGCACTTTTAAACCCCCACTCCCTGTGCTCAGGAGAAGTGGGATTTCTTGGTAATTGTTTATTACAGCTAGAAGGAAACCCATTCTTTTCTTTGGAGATGTACCCAGGATTTTATTGCACCAATTGGTGGTTTGAGATGGATTCTGGCCTTAAAGTGCAAGCTGTTTGGGGCACAGAGTGTATTTGGTTCCTCATGCATGCAGTGCCCAGCACCATGGGCCCCAGTTCCTGTTTGGCACCTGTGGATGCTCCTGCAATACAGATATTACAAGGTGATAAATAACAATTAGAAATGAGGCCCACTGTCTCTGCTCTTTTTGCTGTGTTTCTCCAGCCATTTGAGCAGTGAGGCTCAGTAGCCACATCTAGACATCATTTAAACAAGGCTCTAGAGGAGTGTCACAGCTTCCCACAAGCCCACCTGTTTCCCACTCTCCATTGCTTTCCCCTTTTACAATGGGATACCCTGCTCTCTGCAGGACAGGTGGCCTGGTCCGGCTAGCCTGCCATGAAGGCAACGCTGATGGCAAGAATCCACTTAGGAAGGAAAAATCAGTTTCACACATACAGAATGGGAAGAGACTGTCTAGGAAGGAGTACAGCAGAAAGGATCTAGGTGTTATAGTGGACCACAAGCTAAATATGAGTCAACAGTGTGATGCTGT
>NW_020664563.1:1510451-1530241 GCF_002925995.2 Terrapene triunguis | reverse complement strand
AAAAGGGTGTCATAAGGAGGAGGGAGAAAACTTGTTCACCTTAGCCTGGTGGGGATTGCGTGTCTCCCTGTGAACTTTGTGAATAAACCCAGCCCCCATGAAGGGGTGTCACTCGACACTGGAAAGCCTACGTCTTTGAGGTGTTGAGGAGCCCAAGAGGGAGAGGCCGAGCCAGTGGCTAGCCCAAAGCCAGACTGCATAGGCAGCACTGTTATAGGGATGTATTACCTGGGGGGAACATTTATGTGCACAGGGGCCTCGCATCTCAATGTGACCTAGCAGCTGGAGAAGAGTTGGAGGGGACAGCACCACCTGCCCACCAGCTCTCCACACACCACCTGTTAGTGCTTCGGAGGGCACACCTTTGAACCTTGGGAATAAAGTACACGTCCATGCTGCTGCCCATCCAGCCTGGACACTGGGATAATGTTTAGTGCCTGGCCAAAAGGCAAGTGTCTCTGTCAGATGCAAACACCTTGTTCCCATGATCCATGCTTTTGTTACCTTGAGACTGGATAACTGCAGTGCCCTCTGCACGGGGCGGCCCCTGAACCTTATCTGGGGCAGAGCGCAGGGCCTGCTCGGTAAAAGGTTCACCTTACAGGGAGCACATGGCTCTGGGATCTGCAGTGGTTGCCTCTTAGTTTCTGGGTGCAGTTGAAGGAGTTGGGTTTGACCTTTGAAGCTCTAAAGGGCCCTGCCTATTGGTCAGACCTTTCCTGGCCCTGGCTGATGTTGCCACAGCTGTGCTCAGCAATGGCCCTCAGCTGGATTCTCCTTGATGTGACGGAGAGGGGACTGATGGCAGAGTGTTCTCCATGGGGGCCCTCCACTGTGAAGCCAGCTTCCGCCCTTGGTCTCCCATACCCTGGGACTGCTGGTCTTCAGGGTGGGCTGCCCAAGTGATGGAATTGGCTGGGGCCTGGCAGGGGTGGATCTTCAGGAGTGGGAGGAGGTTTGGTGGGGAAAGGCTCCCTGATGGTGCTGTGGTGAGGGTGAAGTTTGCTGCTTGGTTTGTTGTACTTTGAATAATGGCTAAAGCAGACAGGGTGCCAGCTGGGACCTGGAGCTGTTAGAAACCATGTAAGCAGAGTCAGGATGAGCTCTACCCTGACATCTGGTGGTGAATTGTGGCGAGTTGTGGAAAAGAACTTCAGGGGCTGCATAGGCACACCCACCCCACCTAGCATGAGCCCACAGCCGCCCAAATGGTCACTTTGACTGCTGTGGGATCCCCAGTTTCTCTGTTATTGGGGCAGGAAGAATGAAGTGTTGTTACCTTGATTATGTGAATCAAGGACAGTGGAACTGTTTTATGACAGAGGGACTCGCCATCAACTAAGTAGCACTCGCTAGACAAGGGACATGGGTTCCAAAACCCAGTGAATATAGAGAAGCTGGGGATAGGTATTTGTACTTGATAGTATGGGCCCCCTTTGAGGGCCCAAAACACCAATTGCATCTCCTCCGCTCTCCACTGTGGAATATCAGAGCTAATTTTGATTCCATTAGGAGTATAGTTACAGGCTGCTAAGCTGAATTCATTTTCTGAAATCACTAAAGAGCTAAAATTACTAAGGGCTGCAATCACTGAATGCTGTGGGGGGGCCTGAAGATATATTGCTGAGCAGCTGGTGGAGCGGAGTAGTTCGTGGGACGGCTGGAGTGGCTCACAGGACAGCTGGTGGAGTGGAGCAGTTTGTGGAGCGGCTCATGAGTTGGCTGGTGGGACGGAGTGGCTCACAGTGAAGGCTGCAGCAGAACCCCATGGAGAGGCGGGGCAGTCGGCCTTGGACCACGTAAGGTGCCCCTTAACACCCCTGCGTGTCTCCCTCCTCCTCCCTCCCCCGTTTCCACCCAGGCTGGGAGGTAAAACTCTGCAGATAAACTTTTGAACTCTGGGGCTGCACTGACCAGGGACAGAGACTTTTGGGGTGTTGGACTTTGGGGATTTTCGGTGATTTTTTGGGTTGCGGGACTTAAGACCCTGAGTGGACAAGGACACTGCCAAACTTACTTGGGGGTGGGTCTTTTGCTCATGGTTTGTGTTATGAATCCCGTTTGTGGTGTTCCCCCAACATAATGCCGCATTGTTTCCCTCCTCTATTAAAAGGATTTTGCTACACTCAGACTCCGTGCTTGCGAGAGGGGAAGTATTGCCTCTTAGAGGTGCCCGGGGGGTGGTATGTAATTGTCCCAGGTCATTGGGTGGGGGCTCGAGACGGTTTTGCATTGTGTTATTGAAATGGAGCCCCTATAGATACTGAACCCAGCCCTTGTTGCTGCCAACTCAGATGGGCAGAAAGGTTACATTTTTGGGGGCTCGCCGGGATCCCTGGGTCAGTACCCCTCGCAAGCACCTGTTGAGTGTTCCACTACATTGGGAAACAATTGTTTTTATATTTTGAGGAAATTACTGTTTGTATAATGGCTGATATGTCAGGTTTGTTGGGCCCTGGCTCTGCAGCCTCTAGCTCAGGGGCCACAGCCTCAGCCGATGATTGGGCAAAAGCACAGGGGCAAACATTGGAAAAGGTTGTGCTGTCCCATGCTACGTCAAACTCTTGTCGTAAGTTAAGGTTATTTGCTGGTGAAGAGGAGTTTGAACCCTGCTTGGAGCATACCACTGAAATGCTGCAGGAGTGGGTTGTACCTGATGCAGAAAAGCAAAGAGTCTAATAGAGAGCCTTAGTGGCCCAGCATTAGATGTGATTCACACCCTGAAGCTCATGGACCCTGGGGTCAGTGTGAAGGACTGCCTAGAGCCCCTTGATCATAGCTTCGGGAGTGTAGAGGGCCCTGAAGACAGTTACTGTAAGTTACTTAATTCCCGACAGCAAAGGGGCAAGAAGATTTCAGCCTATATACAGAGGCTGGAGAGACTGCTTCAGAGAGCTGTCATGAGGGGAGCAGTGACTGCTGAGCAGATGGATCAGACCAGACTGGCTCAAATTGTAAGAGGAACTCAGTACCAGAACCCGATTCTACTTCATCTCCGGCTAAGAGAACAACAGGAACATCCCCCAAGTTACTCCCAGCTGATAAAAGAGGTCAGAGAAGAGGAAGAAAGGCAGGCTGCCAGGGAGTTTTGGGAAGCCCAAACATTGGAGCCAGCCAGCACAACACCACTGCAACGGCCAGTGTACTGATGGTGAGCACCACAGAGGAACATGCCCAACAAATGCAGGTCCTGACAGAACGGATAGCTGAACTGCAAAGCACCATTGACTGAGCTAATACTTCCAAGAATAAGGAGCCTCTGACTGTGGTGATGGAGAAGTCAGCATTTAGAGCCACCGTCCCACTCAGGCGAAGGGGGAAAGGGCAATTCTTCTGCTACCGATGTGGTCAGGATGGACACAGTGCTGCCAAGTGCCGTAATGAAGAAAATCCCTCCTTAGGGTATGGAAAGCTGAGGATCAGTTGGGAGAGATCCGGTAACTGCCAGGGGGTCTGGGGACATGGACCACCCAGGCCTGCAGGATTTGAAGATCCCCCCAGAAAAGACTGTCCAGCTGGGATCCCCGCAGGACTGATAGGACCTCGAGCAGAGGTCACAGTGAGGATTGAAGGGGCAGAGTGCAAAGCAGTGCTTGACACTGGATCTCAAGTGACTATTATATTTCAGTCATTCTACCAACAGATGCTTAGGCACCTGCCTATACAGCCACTGACTGGCCTTGGTCTGTGTGGCCTCAGCATGGATGAATACCCCTACCAAGGGTATGTCATAGTGCACCTGGAATTCCCAGAGGAGGTTGCTGGGGTAAGAGAAGAGGTAGACACTGCTGCCTTAATATGCCCTGACCCTAAAGGTACCTCTGATGTGTCTGTGCTGATAGGGACCAACTCCAGTCTCTTCAAGGTACTCGCGGATTACTGCGGACGACGGGCTGGGGACCAGTACCTGAATACCCTGATGATCCATATGCTTTGTGCTCAAGCCTATAAGAAAATTGAGAGCGCTAAAAAGGAGACATCTGAGCTACCGATTGGGGCACTGAAGTACATGGGCACAACACCCTTAGTAGTGCCTGCAATGACGGAGCAAGAAGTGCTTGTCATGAGTACCAGGCTGAAAGGAGGTAAAGAGGCATTAGCAATGGTAGAACAGCCGGTTGAAGGAGAGCTCCCAGAAGGAGTGCTGGTCCCCAGTGGAGTCATAACCCTACCTGCTGAAGCCCAGGAAAAGGTGACTATACAGATTGCTAATGAAACAAGTCATGATGTTGTTGTGAAGCAAGGACAAAAGATAGCAGACCTGTTCGAGCCTGAATCAATTGTAAAACCCCAGTGTGAGACTCAAGTTCCGACAATAGACCAACAAAGTTTGACTTCGGAGATTCACTATTGTCCGAGGAGTGGAAAGATCGCCTGAGGAGGAAACTTTGTGAAAGATCCAAGGTGTTCTCACTGCACGAATGGGATGTGGGATGTGCAAAAGGAGTAGAGCACATCAGACTACATGACTCTCAACCTTTCAGGGAGAGATCTAGGAGGATTGCTCTCTCCAAGATGGAAGATGTGTGACATCTTCAGGAGCTGGCTGCGAATGCCATCATTACAGAGTCCCACAGCCCATATGTCTCACCCATTGTGGTGGTCCATAAAAAGAATGGGAAAAGCCGGATGTGTATTGACTACCGCACCCTAAACAGCCGTACTGTAGTTGACCAGTACACTATGCCCCAAGTCCAAGATGCCTTAGACTGTTTGCTGGGAAGCCAGTGGTTCTCTGTGTTGGATCTTCGGAGTGGATACTACCAGATCCCTCTGGGAGAAGAAGATAAGGAGAAGACAGCCTTCATCTGCCCATTAGGGTTTTATCAGTTCGAACGCATGCCCCAAGGGATTTCTGGAGCACCTGCCACATTTCAGCGTCTTATGGAGAAAGTTGTGGGAGACATGAATTTACTGCAAGTGTTAGTTTATTTGGATGATCTGATTGTGTTTGGAAGAAACTTGGAGGAGTATGAAGAAAGACGTCTTAAAGTGCTTGATAGGTTGGAGCAGGGGTCGGCAACCTTTCAGAGGCGGTGTGCCGAGTCTTCATTTATTCACTCTAATTTAAGGTTTCGCGTGCCGGTAATACATTTTAATGTTTTTTAGAAGGTCTCGCTCTATAAGTCTATATATTATATAACTAAACTAGTGTTGTATTGTAAAATAAACAAAGTTTTCAAAATGTTTAAGAAGCTTCATTTAAAATGAAATTAAAATGTTGATCTTACGCCACCGGCCTGCTCAGCCCGCTGCTGGTCTGGGGTTCTGTTCACCTAGGCCGGCAGCGGGCTGAGCGAGGCCTGTGGCCAGGACCCCGGCTGGCAAGGGTCCGGCAGCCAGAACCCCAGACCAGCAGCGGGCTGTGTGGGGCCGGCGGCCAGGACCCCAGACCGGCAGTGGACTGAGCGGCTCAGCTCACTGCCGCTCAGGGGTTCCATCCGCCGGCTCCTGCCAGCCGGGATCCTGGCTGCCGGATCCACTCAGCCCGCTGCCAGTCTGGGGTCCTGGCCCTCCCCACATACAGTGGGTACCTACCTTCTCCCTGGTTCTGGCCATTCTCTTCCTCTCTCTGCACTGAGCTGAGGGTGGCAGTGCACTGAGCACAGGGCTGGGGGTGAAGGGTCGGGTCAGGAGCTAAAATGAGGGAGGGGGCTCAGGGTTGGGGCAGGAGGTTCAGGTGTGGGGCACTTACCTGGGCAGCTCCCATTTGATGCGAGGGGTGCAGATGGGAATGTGGGAGGGGTGCAGGAGCTCCCGTTTGGTGCTCTGGGTGGGGGTGGGGATGTGGCGGGTGCATGGGATGTGGGGGGGCTGGGGATGTGGGGCGGTGCAGGTGTCAGGGCAGAGGGGGGGCTGGGGATGTGGGGGGGTGCCAGAGTCAGGGCTAGGGTTGTGGGGGTGGGATGAAGGAGTCAAGCAGAGGGCTGGGTGTGTATGAGGGAGGTACAGGGCTCAGGGCAGGGGTCTGGGGTGTATGTGGGGCTCAGGGCAGAGGGCAGGGTGTGTGTGTGGGGGAGTCAGGGTTCAGGGGAGAGGGCTGGGTGACTGCCCCTCTAAGAACTCCCAACCCCCCAGCTCCTTGTCCCCTGACCACCCCCTCCAGAGACCCCCCCACCCTAACTGCCCCCCCCCAGGACCCTCCTTGTTCCCTGTCCCCTGACTGCCCTGACCCCTATCCACCCCCCACCCCCTGACAGACCCCGGGACTCCCATGCCCCATCCAACCCCCCCTGCTCCCTGACTGCCCCCTCCAGAGACCCCCCCATCCAACCCACCCTGTCCCCTGACTGCCCCCACGCCCACCCCTTATCCAACCCCCCCGGCCCCAGACCCCTTACCATGAAGCTCCACGCAGAGCCTGATAAGCTGCCCCGCGGGAGCGCGCAGCCTCGGCCCCCAGAGCTCTGCGCGTGCGGCGGCAGGGCTCCGGGTGAGCGGGGAGCGTCTTTCCCTCCCCGCAGAGCCAAACACTGCCCCGCGGGAACGCGCAGCCCTTACCCCCAGAGCGCTGCGCGCGCGGCGGCAGAGCTCCAGGGGAGGGGAGAAGGCACGGGAGGGGCCAGCAGCTTGCTGCGCTCCGGCCCAGGAGCGCGGACCCCGCGGCTTGCCATGCCAGGAGAGTGGGGTCATTTGCCCACCCCGTGCGCACGGCTATGCTTCTGCTCCCTGCCCCCGCGGGGGGAGCGGAGGGCAGAGGAGAGCGGGCCGGGCTGGGCAGGATTTTTAATGGCACGCTGGAGTCCCGGCAGGCTCCAGCGTGCCATTAAAAATCGGCTCGCGTGCCGTCTTTGGCACGCATGCCATAGGTTGCCGAACCCTGGGTTGGAGGATTATGGTTTGAAGCTTTCAATTGACAAATGCCAGTTCTGCAGAACCTCAGTGAAGTATGTGGGTGACATCATGTCCCAAGAGGGTGTGAGTACTGATCCCGATAAAATAGAAGCACTCACTACATGGCCATGTCCAAGTAACTACAGAGAACTCAAGACCTTTCTTGGGTTTAGTGGCTACTACTGCAGATTTGTGAAAAACTATGCTACGATTGTAAAACCTCTGAATGATCTTACCAGGGGATACTAGTCCAGCAAGAACAAATCTAAGACCAAGAATAAGGGGAGGTCCCCAAAGCCTCCTGTGCAGAGACACTATGGCCCCTTCGAACCATTTATCCTGCATACTGATGCCAGTTTGGAGGGTCTGGGAGCAGTCCTGTACCAGGAAGTGGAAGGCAAACGTCAACCTGTAGCCTTTGCCAGCCGAGGACTGTCTGATAGTGAAATTCGCTATCCCACCCAGAAGCTGGAGTTCTTGGCCTTGAAATGGGCCATCACTGAGAAATTTTGAGATTACTTGTATGGTGCTCAGTTCCAGGTGTGGACAGACAACAACCCACTGACTTATGTGTTAACTAGTGCTAAGTTGGATGCTATAGGGCAAAGATGAGTGGCTGCTTTGGCTAGCTATGACTTCAGCATTCAATACCAATCAGGGAGAAGCAATGTAGATGCAGATGCATTGTCCAGGCATCCGCAGGCACCAGAAGTTGCTGTGATACCCACGGATGGAGTGAGAGCTATTTGCAGTGTGAGTCGCCGAGAGCCAGAGGCCCATGAGAGCTTTCATGGATGTGTTGCAGAAGCTTTGGGCCTGCCCCCTGAATGCGTGCCTTCTTCTTCAGTGAACTATATTGCATTGGACCAATCTCCCTTGCCCATGCTCAATGCGGTTGACTGGCAAGAATCCCAGCTGCAAGATATTGACATTTGTGATACACTACTTGCCAAAAGGGAGGGGCGAAGCCCAGCTGCGGTTGTCCCATCTAACCCAGAGGGTAAACTACTATTGAGAGAATGGACCAAACTAAAACTGATTCAGGGAGTGCTACACCAAATGACCACCGACCTTTTACAAAAGCAACGAGCACAACTAGTGCTGCCAAAAGAGTACAGAGCCCTGGCCATGAGGGCCTTGCATGATGACTTTGGACATTTAGGGATGGAGAGGACCCTGGAACTTATTCGTAGTAGGTTCTATTGACCCCGGATGTCTGAAGATGTTCACAGGAAATGTGAGACTTGCATTCGATGTGTTCAAAGGAAAACTCTGCTCATGAGGGCTGCATATCTCAAGAACATCACCAGCAACAAACCTTTGGAACTGGTATGCATTGATTTCTTGTCTTTAGAAGTAGACAAGAGGAATGTTGGGAACATTCTAGTAGTGACTGACCATTTTACGCGGTATGCACAGGCATATCCCACACGTGATCAGAGGGCCACCACTGTCACTCAAGTACTGTGGGAAAAATATTTTTCAGTTTATGGATTCCCAGCCCGGATACACTCGGATCGGGGCGGGACTTTGAGAGTCACCTTCTGAAGGAGGTGCTGAGGATAGAGGGAATTAAAAAGTCTAGGACAACGCCTTATCACCCGCAAGGTGATCCTCAGCCAGAGAGGTTCAACCGAACCCTATTAGATATGTTGGGGACTTTGTGATCAGAGCAGAAGGCAACCTGGAGCCAACATGTCGCATTTCTGGTGCATGCCTACAATGCCACAAAGAACGATGCTACGGGAGTCACCCCATATCTCTTGATGTTTGGGCGAGAACCAAGATTACCCATACACTTGTGCTTTGGTGTATCAGAGGATGGAGATAGCTATGAAATTCATCAGCAATATGTATCCCGACTAAGAGAAAAGCTGCGGGATGCTTATCACTTAGCTACATCTGCGGCTCGGAAGAACGCAGACCTCAATAAACATCGATATGATGCTAGGGTACGTTTGCAGGAGCTCCAGCCGGGGGGACAGAGTCCTGCTGCAAAATTTGGGTATTGCTCGTGTGGCAAAGTACCTTCTTTTCCTCAGCAGGCTCAGTCCTTTTTAGCCTTGGAGACACAGGCTTGGGCAAAGCAAATCCTTGTAGGTAGCACAAGGTCTGGCTATTCCTTCCCTCAGTCAGTCCCTTGTGCTTGTTTATCTTCCCTTCTGGGGACAGAGTGCAGTCTTCCTTGCAGGAAGGGTTCAGAGCCTTGCTGCTCCTAGCTTACTGGCAGCTTCCCTGATTCTCTCACTCTCTCTCCTCCCTCCCTTCCATGCCGGGGAGGGTTTAAAAAGGTCCCAAGCAGTTGAAGACAGCTGAACCTAATTAGTTCCCTGGTAACCCCTTGCCCAGTTGAACCTTATTTCTCCATGGTTCTCTCTCCTCAGTGGCTTGGGAGAGGCCTTTTTAATCCCCTGGGACTGATTACTACCCCCCCTTTTGTAGCTGTTTGTCCTGGGTTTGCCACATATCCCCCCCCCCCACTGCTCAACACTACGGGGTTGGGCTACTTGGGTCGGAAAGCAGTGCACTCTCGACAGGCCATCCGCATTGCCATGTTGGGTTCCAGATCTATGTCGTACTGTGAAGTGGAAGAGTTGAAGCGACAGGAACCATCTTGTTACTCTCGCGTTTTTGTCCTTGTTTTGGTGTATCCACTGCAAAGGGACATGGTCCGTGACAAGGGTAAACCTCCGTCCAAGTAGATAGTAGCGGAGGCTTTCTATGGCCCATTTCACAGCCAGGCATTCCTTCTCCACCACGGTGTATTTCCATTCCCTAGGCAGGAGCTTCCTACTGAGGAAGAGGACGGGGTGTTCATCATCTCCGACCATTTGGGAAAGCACCGCTCCCAGCCCTACTTCAGAGGCGTCAGTTTGTAGGATAAACTCCTTCCCCCAGTCTGGGGCTACTAGTACGGGGTCTATGCAGAGGGCCGTCCTCAGATCCGCAAAAGCGCCTTCAGCTGCAGCAGACCATTTTACTATGTCAGGGCCCCAAGCTTTTGTTAGGTCCGTTAATGGGCATGCCCTAGTGGCAAAGTGGGGAATGAACCGCCAATAGTACCCCACTAGTCCCAGGAATGCTCTGACCTGTTTCTTCCGGAGTGGTCGGGGCCACTTCTGTATAGCTTCTAACTTGTTGAGCTGGGGCTTCACCACGCCCCTCCCCACTATATACCCAAGGTACTTGGCCTCAGCTAACCCAATCGAACATTTGGAGGGATTGGCAGTCAGCCCTGCCTTCCTCAGGGTGTCCAGGACCGCTTCCACCTTCTCCACGTGCGTCTCCCAGTCGGGGCTATATATGATGACGTCATCAAGATAGGCTGCCGTGTACTTTCCATGGGGTTGCAACAGTTTGTCCATTAGCCGTTGGAAAGTAGTGGGGGCCCCATGCAACCCAAAGGGGAGAACAGTGTACTGATATAGTCCTTCTGGAGTTGCAAAGGCTGTCTTCTCCTTGTCGGCCTTGGCCAGGGGGATCTGCCAATAGCCCTTGGTAAGGTCAAGGGTAGACATAAACCGTGCCTTTCCCAATCTGTCAATCAGCTCATCTATCCTGGGTATAGGGTAGGAATCAAATTGGGACACCTCATTGAGCTTGCGGAAGTCATTGCAGAACCTCATACTGCCGTCCGGCTTAGGCACTAAAACCACGGGACTGGACCATTGGCTATGAGATTCTTCAATGACTCCTAAGGCCAGCATTTTCTCTTGGCCTCTGGGATCCGGTATGGCTTAATGTTCACCTTCACTCCAGGCTCCGTGAGGATGTGATGGTGAACCTCCGTAGTCCTGCCCAGCTTTTCGGAGAACACATCCTGGTTGCGTTTGATCAGGCTGATCACTTCTGATCGTTGTTCCGGAGTCAACTCCGGAGATATCCCCACCTGGTCAGGCTGGTTGCTTTTAGGGGATGGCGCCCCCAGCGCAACCACTGGAGCTTCTCTATCCTGCCAAGATTTATATGGTAGATCTGCTCCAGCTTCCGGCGACCCGGCTGTCGGACCTTATAGTCGACTTCTCCTACCGCTTCTATTACCTCGTATGGCCCCTGCCACCTGTCCAGGAGCTTGCTCTCGGCCGTGGGTATGAGCACCATCACCCGGTCCCCACCTGGAACTTCTGGGTCGTTGCTTGGCGATTGTAGTTTGTCCATTGTGCCCCTTGGGCCTTCTCCATATGTTCGCGCACAAGGGGGGCGACTTGGGCTATTCTGTCTTTCATCTGCAGCACATGTTCAACAATGTTTCTCCCAGGGTTCGGCTGTTCTTCCCAGTCTTCTTTAGCCAGGTCCAGTATGCCCCTGGGGTGGCGACCATATAACAGCTCGAAGGGGGAGAATCCAGTGGAAGCCTGAGGAACCGCCCGTACGGCAAACAGCAAGTAAGGCAGCAGGGCATCCCAGTCTTTCCCGTCACGACTAATCACTTTCCATAACAGGTTCTTCAATGTCCTATTAAAGCATTCGACCAGGCCATCGGTCTGGGGATGGTAGACTGATGTTCTAAGGGTCCGTATGTGGAGCATTGTACATAGGTCCTTCATCAGCTTAGACACAAAGGGGGTCTCTTGGTCCGTCAGGATCTCCTTAGGTATTCCTACTCTGGAAAAAATCTGGACTAATTCTTTGGCTATGGTCTTGGACGTGGTATTCCGTAGGGGTACGGCCTCGGGGTATCGGGTGGCATAATCTAGTACTACCAGAATGTATTGATGGCCCCAGGCTGACTTTTCCAGTGGCCCTACTATGTCCATAGCTATACGCTCAAATGGAACCTCGATAATTGGCAGAGGTACCAGAGGGGCCCTTAAGTGTGGTCGGGGCCCATGTATCTGGCATTCCGGACAGGATGTGCAATATCGCCGGACCGCTGAATAAATGCCAGGCGAAAAAAACCTCTGTAGAATTCGATCCAGGGTCTTATCTACCCCTAGATGGCCCCCGAACAGATGGCTGTGGGCCAGATCCATTACGGCTCTTTGATGCTTCCGTGGGACCAAGAGTTGTTGTATGACTTGCTCTTGGACCCGGACTATTCTGTATAGCAGGTCATTCTTAATCATATAATATGGCCCCGGGCCCTTAACTCTCCCCTCCATGGGGACCCCATTTACCTCGACTACATCTTTGAGAATATTGTGGTATATGGGATCATTGGCCTGATCCTGACCAAAATTCCCTTGTGCGGTCCCCATTTGTCCAAACTCGGAGGGGTCTACCTCCGTCTCCCCCTCGGGGAAAGGCCCTGGGGAACCAGGTCTGGCGATAGGATTGTTGATCGCCGACCCAGTCCCACTGTCAGTCAAGCCCCTTCTTTCCCCTACAAGGTAGACTTCTGGCACTGGGTCAGGACCCTCGTCCCCCTCCTTTTATGTGCCCTCCGTTCCCTCCTAGTCTTCCTGGACTTCCCCGGCGTGGAGAACAAATCCTGGCTAAATTCATGGAAGGCTGGGGGAGGGTTAACCATCTGGGCCACACCCTGGGTCCCAGGGTCATTATTTTCTTCTACCTCCTCCCCAGGGAGTAGGCTATCAAACCCCGGGAAGTCTCGTCCGATAAGGTCAGGGTAGGGGAGTTTTGGAACTACTCCCACCGTCAACCTAGTGAGGTTTCCGAGAACTTCTGTTTTTATGGGAATGGTTGGATAATAGTTGACATCCCCATGCGCACAGGATATTCCCGAGCGTTTGGCCCGGGATAGTTGGTCCTGCCCGACCAGCTTCCCCGAGACTAATGTGATTGCACTTCCTGAGTCTACTAAGGCTGTGGTCTTTATACCATTCATCTTAACTGGCTTAGTGTATCTATGAGGGACCATCGCAACCCCGACTAGACTTATTAGATCACATGGTCCCCCTATATCTCCCAGTTCGCATTGCATAGGCTATCCTAGATTCGGGCATTGGGCAGCGATATGCCCCAATTCGCCACAGGCATAACATCGGTACCCCGCTCGGGGCAGCCCCCTATTTTTCGGGCTGCTGGGCTTTATCTCTCGAGTCTTTCTCCCCCAGTCCTCAAGTCTCTCCGGGACCGCTGGCTGCTCTTCCGCCTCCTTCCACCCCTTCATTGTCCGGCCTGGCGCTAGGGCAAACCAGGGCCTCGGTGCAGAGACTGGTCTCCGATTCTGATGCCTTCCTTCCCTGGTGGTCCGAGAAAGTTCTTGGGCTGCTAAGTGTCTCTCTACGAGGGCAATTAGTTCATCATACGAGGAGGGATCATTTTGGCAGACCCACCCTCGTACGCCCGGCGGCAACCCCCTCATGTACCTGTCCAACACCAGGATTTCCGCTACCTTCTCCGGCCCATGGGTCTCAGGGCAGAGCCACTTCCGGGCGAGGTGGATCAAGTCAAATAGCTGGGACCTCGGCGCTTTGTCGTCCCGGTAATTCCACTCGTGGAAGTGCTGGGCCCTTATGGCCGGTGTCACCCCGACCTCGCCAGGATTTCCGCCTTCAGCTGGAGGTAATCCATAGCTGCTTCTGTGGTCATATCGAAATAGGCCTTCTGGGTCTCCACACACAGAAATGGAGCCAGGATGCCTGCTCACTGGTCTTGGGGCCAGGCCTCCCGCAGTGCCATCCTCTCGAATGCAAGGAGATATGCCTCTATATCGTCATCCATTGTCATCTTCTGTAAATAGTTGCTTGCACGTAGCGGCCGGGTCCCGTGGAACCCGTGCGTCAGCGTGGTCAGGGCTTTCAACTGGTTCACTACTTCATTCAGGGTGGCTCGATCTTGGGCCGCCTGGTTCATCAGCAATTGGTTTGTCTCCTGTTGGACACGTACTGATTCTTGCTAGGCCGCCCTCTTTACTCTGGTAGCCTCTTGTTGGGCCGCAGTGGCCTGAATCAACACCTTCACTACGTCCTCCATTTTTTTTTTTTTTTTTTTTGATTTACCTTGCCCTGAGATGGCTTGCCACAGAGCCTCACTACATCCCACTTCTGACACCACGTGTGGCAAAGTACCTTCTTCTCCTCAGCAGGCTCAGTCCTTTTTAGCCTTGGAGACACAGGCTTGGGCAAAGCAAATCCTTGTAGGTAGCACAGGGTCTGGCTATTCCTTCCTTCAGTCAGTCCCTTGTGCTTGTTTATCTTCCCTTCTGGGGACAGAGTGCGGTCTTCCTTGCAGGAAGGGTTCAGAGCCTTGCTGCTCCTAGCTTATTGGCAGCTTTCCTGCTTCTCTCACTCTCTCTTCTCCCTCCCTTCCACGCCGGGGAGGGTTTAAAAAGGCCCCAAGCAGTTGGAGCCAGCTGAACCTAATTAGTTCCCTGGTAACCCCTTGCCCAGCTGAACCTTATTTCCCCATGGTTCTCTCTCCTCAGTGGCTTGGGAGAGGCCTTTTTAACCCCCTGGGACTGATTACTACCCCCCCCCCTTTTGTAGCTGTTTGTCCTGGATTTGCCACACTGGCAAACACAAGATAGCTGACAGATGGAAGGCAATACTTTACTTGGTGATTGAAAAGCTGGGAGACCTGCTGGTCTACAAGATCAAACCTGAAGAGGGTCCAGGGCAAATAAAGACAGTGCATAGAAACCTTTTGCTCCCTGTGGGGGAATTGATAGGCACCCCTTATGAGATGGGCCACAACAGGACAACCGGGCAGAACAAAAGTTGCTAGACCAAAACCACCATCCAACATGGACAGCCGGCCCCGTGCTGCTAAACTACCCCTATGCAGCACATCCGAGAGTGAGTCTGAGGAGGAAGACACAACCATGGTGTATCCTGGAATGGAGCTGCTGAACCAAAAGAGAGCTCCTCCTCCTCTGCCCTAAACCCCATGGCGGAAGTATTTAGGCCCATTTCTGACACCCTTGTGCTGCTGTTGGGACCCCCGTGTGATGACACACACAGGTTATTGGACAGTGGAGACATACAGGTGGAGGATGACCTGGGCACCTTGGACCCTCCACTGTTAGAACTAGAAATGCAGGGGCCTATGCCAGTAGCCAAGGGACCCTCAAAGGAAACCTCCCCATCTGTCGCTCAAGAGGATGTCCCCCCTACCACAGCAACAGAGATTCTCAATGGACGAGACAGGGTAATAAGACCAGTAAAATGGTTAACTTATGATGCACCTGGGGTGACTAGTGAGGAGTCAATACATTTAGCACACAGGCTTGAGGAAGCCAAAGTGGGCTATCTGAGGCCCTTTGGAGGGAACCAGTGAGTTGGTATAATAGGGAGTGTGATTTGTCGGATGACAAATTCTCAGCTGGGGGGAGGATGTAAGCAGAGTCAGGATGAGCTCTACCCTGACATCTGGTGGTGAATTGTGGCGAGTTGTGGAAAAGAACTTCAGGGGCTGATCTTGTTTGCATAGGCACACCCACCCCACCTAGCATGAGCCCACAGCAGCCCAAATGGTCACTTTGGCTGCTGTGGGATCCCCAGTTTCTCTGTTATTGGGGCAGGAAGAATAAAGTGTTGTTACCCTGATTATGTGAATCAAGGACAGTGGAACAGTTTTATGACAGCGGGACTCACCATCAACTAAGTAGCATTCGCTAGACAAGGGACATGGGTTCCAAAACCCAGTGAATAGAGAGACACCAGGGACAGGCATTTGTACCTGATGGTATGGGTCCCGTTTGAGGGTCTGAAACACCAATTATACCTCTTTTTCTCTCCACTGTGGAATATCAGAGCTAATTTTGATTCTATTAGGTGTCTAGTTACAGGTTGATGAGCTGAATTCATTTTGGGCCAATGGTGCACTAGCACTGAGGCTCCCCTACTACAAGCTAAAATCACTAAAGAGCTAAAATTACTAAGAGCTGAAATGACTGAGTGCTGTGGGGGGGCCTGAAGATATATTGCTGAACGGCTGGCGGAGCGGAGTAGTTTGCGGGACAGCTGGTGGAGTGGAGCAGCTGGCGGAGCAGAGCAGTTTGCGGAACGGCTGGAGCGGCTCATGGGTCGGCTGGTGGAGTGGAGCGGCTGGCAGAGTGGCTCGCAGTGAAGGCTGCAGTAGAACCCCACGGAGAGGCAGGGCAGTCGGCCTCGGACCACATAAGGTACCCCTTAACACCCCTGCCTCCCCCCCCCCCATTTCCACCCAGGCTGGGAGATAAAACTCTGCAGATAAACTTTTGAACTCTAGGGCTGCACTGACCAGGGACAGAGACTTTTGGGTTGTTGGACTTTGGGTGATTTTTGAGTTGCTGGGCTCAAGAGACTTTTGGGGTGTTGGGCTTTTGGATTGTGGGACTTAAGACAATGAGGGGAAAAGGACACTGCCAAACTTACTTGGGGGTGGGTCTTTTGCTCATGGTTTGTGTTATGAATCCTGTTTGTGGTGTTCCCCTAACATAATGCCGCATTGTTTCCCTCCTTTATTAAAAGGATTTTGCTACACTCAGACTCTGTGCTTGCGAGAGGGGAAGTATTGCCTCTTAAAGGCGCCCGGGGGGTGGTATGTAATTGTCTCAGGTCACTGGGTGGGGGCTCGAGCTGGTTTTGCATTGTATTATTGAAACGGAACCCCTAGATACTGAACCCGGCCCTTGTTGCTGCCAACTCAGATGGGCAGAAGGGTTACAACCATATTAAACAACAACAGTGATTATCTCAGCAGGGGATCCGCTCTGGATCTGATAGGGATCTGCCCCTCTTGCTCTGGTAAGTTCCTCCCTCCAGAATCAAAGGGCGGGGTGGGTCTGATGCTGGCTTCCCCTGCTGTTTTGCTAGAGGCAGATAGTGATAGCCTAGAGGAGTAGCTATCAGCTCCTGATCAGTCATAGCTAGGCCCCTAGCCCAGGGGTGATGGCCTAACCCTGGGGATAGTAACCAGCTCTCTCACAGCAGGATTGCGCCGTCAGACCTCGCACCCTGCTCTGCTGCCTGGTCCAGCGAGGTTTGTCTGTCATCTGGGGTTCTGGCTTTCAGCTGGGAATGTGCTGTTGTCTCCATGGCAAGAGAAGGGGTGGAACCCCCACATGAAGGTGACCCCCACTACACTGGCCTCACAGCTCTGTTGGGTAGGACTGCCAAGCACTGCTGGGTTTTGCCACACTTTTGCTTCAGCTGATGTGAGCTCCCTGTTCCACCGGGTCAGGCAAACCTTCTATGAGTATGAGGGAGAGGCTCCTTATCAATTAGAATCATAGAATCATAGAATATCAGGGTTGGAAGGGACCTCAGGAGGTCATCTAGTCCAACCCCCTGCTCAAAG
This sequence comes from Terrapene triunguis, assembly GCF_002925995.2. Lineage (NCBI taxonomy): Eukaryota > Metazoa > Chordata > Testudines > Emydidae > Terrapene > Terrapene triunguis. The sequence continues at coordinate 1,513,222 of NW_020664563.1, read as the reverse complement.
CAGGACCAATTCCCAACTAAATCAATTATACTGAAGCCAATGGGATGTTGCCTGGGATTAGGAGACGGGGGCCATGAGTTCTGGCCTCACCTCTGCTCATGCTGTTCGCATTGCTGTGCACTTCAGCCCTTGCCATCGAGCAAGGCCTCATGCCTCGGCAGCAGACAGGTATGGTTCCTGCCTTCTCATGAGTGAATTAACTGAGAGGTTGCACAAGGTCACTTCAAACAGAGCTGAGAAGAGAACCCCAGTGTCTAAGTCTTATCCATGCTGCCTTTCAGAATAAATGTACCAGCATTATGTGCTTTGCAACCCTGACTCCAGCAACCTGCTCCACCACACTTCTCTCCGGGACCCTAGAACAGAACCCAGGAAAGCTGCTTTCCAACGTGTTCTACAGCTGTCTAAGAAACTGCGGTGCAGTCCACCGGAACAACGTGTGTTGTGTTCCCTTATGGTGGCTTGCCCAAAGGAAGGCTAAGAGCTTTAGCTCCAGTGACAAAGGTCTATCCTGAGAAGCTGAAGGCCCTGGATTCAGGTGCTGCCGCTAAGTCCTGTAGGCTCTTTAGGGTTTGCATAGGGTGGAATTTTGTTTCATTTCCTTTTTTGAATTCACACCATGAGAAAGCACCCTTAAAACACTGCACCGTTAAAACAATATTCAAATCTGCAAATTACTGTGCAACACTCAACAAAGCATTGGTGTCCCACCTTGCAGTCATTTGCTGCACATTTCATCTTTGGCTCTTTTTTCCATGGATTCGCAGTTCTGACTTTGGGGATTCTGTTTCAGGTTCAGAATGCACTGCAGACTCCCAGACCACAACAAATCTTCTGGGCTCAGATGGGGGCAATTTTAAAAGCCTCTTCAGCCTTTTGGAGTGCTGGAGAAGGGAGGTAGCTTCTCCTTTCTGTTGGCCTGATAGCCATAGCTATTTTCAGGAAGCAGATTTTGAGTTCTTTTCTGTGCTGCATTTGGTTCAATTCCCAGCAGGTGGTGCTGATGCATCACACACATTTCCAAATATGTAGCTAGCAGGAGATGCACCTCTGCCAAAAAAACGCTGGAGGTGTAAGCCCTCTGGTTAGCCAGAGGTGGGTTAGGATGACTAGATAGAAAATGTGAAAAATCAAGATGAGGGTGTGGGGTAATAGGCACCTATATAAGACAAAGCCCTGAATATCGAGGCTGTCCCAATAAAATCGGGACATCTGGTCACCCTATTGTGGGTTGACGTGTGGAACGTTACCATGGACAAGCTTGGCTCGTTGATACCATTCAAGTTGCTAAAAAGTCTTATCTTTTATGGAACAATCCTTCAAGAATGTCCTTGTAGTTCTTTTAAGGTTGTACAGGCCACTGCTTAATCAATCTCTTCTGCATGGGATGTCTGGACATAGCAGGCCTTTGGCTCTGCACAGTACCAGATTTACCATGGCGCTGGGCCCACCACTCTTCTCCGCCCCCGCTCTCTCCTGCAGGGGCAGAAGCTTGGTGCTGCCAGTGCTGGCTCCTGGGGCTCTGTCCTGCTGCAGCAGGGAAGGCTCTGCAGGCAGCCAAGCTCCTCCCCTGCCTCGTCCCTCAGCATGTTGCATTCCTGCCTCTCCCCCTGTCACTCCCTCTCCCTGCCGCGGATCAGCTGTTTGCCGGCATGAGGGAGGGGGAGGAGGCAGAGAAGAGGCAAGGGTGGGGCCTTGGGGAAGGGGGTGGAATCAGGACATACCCCCTCCAGGACCCTGCTGTGAGCCGCTCAGGGCAGGGGGCTGGGAGCAAACCATAACCCCAGCCCACCCCCCCTTCCCCCTGTCCCTGACTACTGCACCCCCTCACACACCCCCAGCCCCCAGTCCTGACTCCTGCATCCCCACACATACCCAGACCCCCCACACCTCATGCCCTGACTCCTGCACACACCCCCACATTCCCACCTGCACCCCTCGCACCAAATGGGAGCTGCCCCAGGTAAGCGCTCCACACCCCAACCTTCTGCCCCAACCCTGAGCCCTCCCCCTCATTCTAGCTCCTGGCCAGACCCTGCACCCCAACCCCCAGCCTGCTCCTGCACCCTAACTGCTTCCAGACCCTGCACTTCCAGCCCTGGGCTCAGTGCACCCCCACCCTCAGCTCGGTGCAGAGAGAGACAAAGGCCTGGTCTACACTATGAGTTTAGGTCGAATTTAGCAGCGTTAATTCGAATTAAGCCTGGACACGTTCACATGACAAAGCCCTTTCTTTCGACTTAAAGGGCCCTTTAAACCGGTTTCTTTACTCCACCTCCGACGAGGGGATTAGCGATAAAATCGGCCTTTGCAGGTCGGAATTGGGGTAGTGTGGACAGAATTCGACGTTATTGGCCTCCGGGAGCTATCCCACAGTGCTTCATTGTGACCGCTTTGGACAGCACTCTCAACTCAGATGCACTGACCAGGTAGACAGGAAAAGCCCCGCGAACTTTTGAATTTCATTTCCTGTTTGCCCAGCGAGGAGAGCACAGGTGACCACGCAGAGCTCATCAGCACAGGTAACCATGATGGAGTCCCAGGATCGCAAAAGAGCTCCATCATGGACCGAATGGGAGGTACGGGATGTGCTCGCCATATGGGGAGATGAATCAGTGCTAGCTGAACTCCGTAGCAGTAAACGAAATGGCAAAATATTAGAAAAGGTCTCCAAGGCCATGAAGGACAGAGGCCATAACAGGGACACACAGCAGTGCCGCGTGAAAATTAAGGAGCTAAGGCAAGCCTACCACAAAGCCAGAGAGGCAAAC
>NW_020664563.1:1442819-1460451 GCF_002925995.2 Terrapene triunguis | reverse complement strand
CCCCCCCCCCAAAAGCTCCCATTGGCCAGTTCCAGACCAATGGGAGTGCGGAGCCGGTATTCGGGGAGGAAGCACTGCGCGGAGCCCCGTGGCTCCCCTGCCTAGAAGCTGGACCTGCTGCTGACCAGAGCGACCCAGTGCCTTACATGCCGCAACCCACTACTGGGTCGCGACCCGAACTTCGAAAAACGCTGTTCTAGAGGATCAAATGCTTGCTTGTTAACCTCCCTCTTTACCTTTTAAAACAACGCTGTTTCAGAACAAAATCCAGGAACTACAGACTGATCCTTAGTGTAGTCAACCTCAATCATTTGAAAATCATGAGTCAGGTTCCAAAAAATCATAAGGGTGTGGTTTTTTTTTTTTTTTAAGATCAAATCCTGTTTTCATAGAATATCAGGGTTGGAAGGGACCTCAGGAGGTCATCTAGTCCAACCCCCTGCTCAAAGCAGGACCTAATCCCAACTAAATCATCCCAGCCAGGGCTTTGTCAAACCTGACCTTAAAAACCTCTAAGGAAGGAGATTCCACCACCTCCCTAGGTAACCCATTCCAGTGCTTCACCACCCTCCTAGTGAAAAAGTTTTTCCTAATATCCAATCTAAACCTCCCCCACTGCAACTTGAGACCATTACTCCTTGTTCTGTCATCTGCTACCACTGAGAACAGTCTAGATCCATCCTCTTTGGAACCCCCTTTCAGGTAGTTGAAAGCAGCTATCAAATCCCCCCTCATTCAACTCTTCTGCAGACTAAACAAGCCCAGTTCCCTCAGCCTCTCCTCATAACTCATGTGCTCCAGCCCCCTAATAATTTTTGTTGCCCTCCACTGGACTCTTTCCAATTTTTCCACATCCTTCTTGTAGTGTGGGGCCCAAAACTGGACACAGTACTCCAGGTGAGGCCTCACCAATGTCGAATAGAGAGGAACGATCACGTCCCTCGATCTGCTGGCAATGCCCCTACTTATACAGCTCAAAATGCCGTTAGCCTTCTTGGCAACAAGGGTACACTGTTGACTCATATCCAGCGTCTCGTCCACAGTAACCCCTAGGTCCTTTTCTGCAGAACTGCTGCCTAGCCACTCGGTTCCTAGTCTGTAACAGTGCATGGGATTCTTCCGTCCTAAGTGCAGGACTCTGCACTTGTCCTTGTTGAACCTCATCAGGTTTCTTTTGGCCCAATCCTCTAATTTGTCTAGGTCCCTCTGTATCCTATCCCTACCCTCCAGCGTATCTACCACTCCTCCCAGTTTAGTGTCATCTGCAAATTTGCTGAGAGTGCAGTCCACGCCATCCTCCAGATCGTTAATGAAGATATTGAACAAAACTGGCTCCAGGACGGACCCTTGGGGCACTCCGCTTGAAACTGGCTGCCAACTAGACATGGAGCCGTTGATCACTACCCGGTGAGCCCGACGATCAAGCCAGCTTTCTATCCACCTTATAGTCCATTCATCCAGCCCATACTTCTTTAACTTGCTGGCAAGAATACTGTGGGAGACCATATCAAAAGTTTTGCTAAAGTCAAGGAATAACACATCCACTGCTTTCCCCTCATCCACAGACCCAGTTATCTCCTCATAGAAGGCAATTAGGTTAGTCAGGCATGACTTGCCCTTGGTGAATCCATGCTGACTGTTCCTGATCACTTTCCTCTCCTCTAAGTGCTTCAGAATTGATTCCTTGAGGACCTGCTCCAGGATTTTTCCAGGGACTGAGGTGAGGCTGACTGACCTGTAGTTCCCCGGATCCTCCTCCTTCCCTTTTTTAAAGATGGGCACTACATTAGCCTTTTTCCAGTCATCCGGGACCTCCCCCGATCGCCATGAGTTTTCAAAGATAATGGCCAATGGCTCTGCAATCACATCCGCCAACTCCTTTAGCACCCTCGGATGCAGCGCATCCGGCCCCATGGATTTGTGCTCATCCAGCTTTTCTAAATAGTCCCAAACCACTTCTTTCTCCACAGAGGGCTGGTCACCTCCTCCCCATGCTGTGCTGCCCAGTGCAGCAGTCTGGGAGCTGACCTTGTTCATGAAGACAGAGGCAAAAAAAGCATTGAGTACATTAGCTTTTTCCACATCCTCGGTCACTAGGTTGCCTCCCTCATTCAGTAAGGGGCCCACACTTTCCTTGACTTTCTTCTTGTTGCTAACATACTTGAAGAAACCCTTCTTGTTACTCTTGACATCTCTTGCTAGCTGCAACTCCAAGTGTGATTTGACCTTCCTGATTTCATTCCTGCATGCCTGAGCAATATTTTTATACTCCTCCCTGGTCATTTGTCCAATCTTCCACTTCTTGTAAGCTTCTTTTTTGCGTTTAAGATCAGCAAGGATTTCACTATTTAGCCAAGCTGGTCGCCTGCCATATTTACTATTCTTTCTACATATCGGGATGTTTTTTTCCTGCAACCTCAATAAGGATTCTTTAAAATACAGCCAGCTCTCCTGGAATCCTTTCCCCCTCATGTTATTCTCCCAGGGGATCCTGCCCATCAGTTCCCCGAGGGAGTCAAAGTCTGCTTTTTTGAAGTCCAGGGGTCTGCCCTCTGGCTTTTGAGCTCCCCTGGTCACCCCTGATGCGTGTGTGACACTTGCAATACTGCCACCTGCTCCCACCCCCCAATCAGTGTATAGTAAGGCTGCTTTGTCCCCTGTTGCAGGAGCTCTTGCTGGGGCCCCATCTTGGATTGGGGCTTCATTGTGCTGGGCACTGTACAAATATTGCCAGGTCTTTAGGACAGGGGCTGTCTTCTACTATCAAATGCAGAGTTTGTGATGTGGGAATTGATACCAACCAAACTCATCTCCTATGGGATCATCAGACATTTGTTAGATGGGAACAACTCTTAACCCTGCTGCGCTAGGCTTGTTCTTTAATTGGTCACCTCCAGGCAAAAGGCTCTGTGTCCCGAGGCATCAAACCCACCTATATGTGTCAGCGTGACATCTTTCGGAAGGAGGCTACTTTCTGGAAAGAGATGTTTATTAAATCCAGTTCTGACTTTTGTGGAGCTGACACAGACAGGGTCTCTCCCTTTCTGCACATGCTGCTGAGAGTGGCAAAATATCCCCCTCTCATGCTCCTCTCAGTCTGGCAAGCCCTTGATTAAAGGGACAGCTCCCATTAACAAAATACAAGTGAACATGAAATAGTAAAACAGATCCCTTCTAAATCGGTGGTCGGCAATATAAAGTCTTTAGATCCACAGCCCAGCCCTCTTCTACTCTAGCCACAGCAGTACTTGGGGGAAGCATGCTTTTATCTTCTACCCAGACAGCCCATACAGGGAAACCTAGTATGGACAATGCCAAGTGGATTACACCAGTGCCTGTAACCAGCAGTGAGACACTGGGCATCAGGATTCTTGATTTTTTTCTTCCTGGCTCTGGGAGCATTTTGTGGTCTAGTGGTGACTGGCAGCATAGCCAATCTAACAACGGCCCTGTTTGGGACAGCTGTGGAGTCTGAACTTAGAACCTCTGGATGTAAAAGCATAAACCTATACCACCTGAGCTAAAGAACCAGCTTCCTAGCATGATTATGGGTTGACCACAGTTTGTAGGGACTAATCGTTGTTGATGTTTGGTGGCCTGTGTAGACTGTTGTGTGAGGAAACCATGTACTGCCAGTGCTGAGCCTGTTCTGCAGAGAGGACTGCAGGCTTCAGCGCTGCCACTGAGAGAGGGATGGAGGCTTCCTACGGGCAGGAAGGAGATGCCTGGCTGAGAAGCAGCAGTACAGCTGGCAAAAGGCATGCCAAGTTGGGCCCCAGGTTACCAGGCGAATGGTGGGAATGGCTCTTTGGAGAAGGACAGGAATTTATTCAGAGATTAGTATTATTTATTGTTAGGCTGGAGTGCATAGGAGTCCTAGTGCCCTGCTGGACCAAGGCCCTGTTGTGCTAGGTGCTGTACGAACACATAACAAGATGATGGTCCCTGTCCTAGAGAGCTTAGATTTCTGAGAGTGGTGTTGGCTGGGCAGCGGGAGAGGGAGTCGCATGATAAGGGGACCTGGTGGCATCCCTGTCTGGCAGGCAGCAGGTCTGCTAGGCACATGGGGCTTTCAGAGACATAGAACATGGGTGTCAGCTGGATGCTCTCAGCCATGGCTCATTGGTTAGCAAGGGGCTTTGACTACACGACTCAAGTAAAACGTGTTTTAACGCCACCCCCAAGGTTTAAGTGGGGCTTACATGGCCCCCTCCTCCCCAAGACTTAGCTCCTCCCGCTAAAGGGAGCGGGTCCTGGGGGTGGGGTGGTTATACTGCATGGGCTATGGGGCGGTGGAGGAGAAAGGAAGGGTTTTTTCGTATGGGAAATGTTAAGCTCTCTGTCTCCCCAGGTGACACACACACCCCTTGTATGCATGACCCACTTCTCTACCCCCAGCTTCCCTGCTGTCTCCTCCTGGCCCTCATTCCAGGCACACTTCTTGCTCCTGGAGTTCCCTGCACTCTCCATGCTTTGCTAGTGTCCTGCCACCCCTAGAGACCTCCCCTTTCTGAGAGTGCTGCTCCTTCATCTGCCACTATTCCTGCTCCTGTCTCTCCCAGGCCCTACTCCATTCCTCGCTGCAGATTCCTCCCCCCAAAACCTCTGGGCTGAGCCCAGAAGCCAGGTTACAAACATACAGAAATACATAACATTTCTCCTTGTTCTCTTAGCCCAACTCATTATCTCTTAGCCCCCCTCATTAACTCTGCCCCAAGTACTGAGATGTCTGCTCCAGGAGTCGTATGGAACACAGCAAGTGTGGGGCTTCAGGCCAGGCTGTTAGAGACCAGGACTGTTAGAGCCTAAAGAGTGTAACGTGTAAATTACAGCTCCATCTTCCAAACATCTGTGTCTTCCCAGGAAAACTCGGGCCTGGGAGGAGATGCAACAGGCAAAAAAAGCTGGCTTATTTTTGGAGAGGATGCAGGGAAGAGGGTTTGAAAAATCAGGCTTATGAAGGAGAGCTAACTGCTGTATCCACTGTTGGGGGAGAGCTCTACACCTAATTCAGGCATTGTGCTTCAGTGCTAATCAAAATATAGCGCAAACCCGGCCTAGAACCTTCCCCATGCTGGTACAGAGAAGCGGATAGACATGTCCTGCTCCAGCATGTACCCCTTTGTAGGTTTCTCTCTTTTCCCCACCTCTGGGCTCAGCCCTGAAGCAGGGGTCAGAAGGGGTTCGAGAAACCCAGGAAGGGAAGGGGAATGGAGCGGGGCCTGGGAGGGGCAGGTGAGTAGATAGGTACTTTCCAGACTGTGACTATTACAGCCTAATGAACAGGGATTAAACTCGCACTTAACTCAGGGATGCCTTTGTCTACCTAGGTCTGTTTGAGCTCTTGTATCGTGCGTATACCCTGTGTATAGCGAGACATAGTGACCGAGGGAGCCTCTGCCACTTCTGGTCCTTATTTCTTTTTCTTCTTGTCCCTTCCACTCCCAGGGGGAAAACAGGGTGTGGATTTACAAACCAGCCCTGTTTGTATTAGAGGAGGCAGGTGGAAGAAGTGGAGGGCAGTGTGATGTGCTCAGGGCAACTTGTGTTGCCAAGGAGACGCGATGCTAGTTAGAGTTTCCTTAGGTGTGATGGTTTTATGCCCAGATATATTGCAGTGCTGTAGTCCAGATGGGCAGGGATCAAGGCCTGAGTCACTGAGGCCAACCAGGATAGGACATGCTCTCCTAGCCAGCCAGAGATGACCCAGCGCATTGCTCATGGATGCTGCTATGTGGGAGTCTTGGATCAGCAGGGAGTCTGGGAGCTTCCTAAATTGCAGATTGGCTTGTCCATATGTGACTGTCTTAACTCAGCAACTGCACCATGGGCACAAGCTGCTCCAAGTGCTTTCTTCTGACACCCAGCATCGCCTCTAACTCCAGCCAGCTGTTCTTCATCTACGAGCTGACCTAGCCAAGTTCGAGGCAAGCTTGTGGTGGGTGGTGTCACAGAATGGGAAGGATAGATAGACTGGTGGGCATTTGAGCCTCTGATGTCTCCCCAGTGGTGCATATAGCTGGTGGATAAGACCAGAGAGAATTTATCCTGGTGTGATTCTGCAAGTGAGGGCTCCTATAGCAAACTCTGAATCCATTGTAAGACCACCACCCCTTAATATGGGTACTATAGAGCAGTCTAATGTAACTTGGCAAGTAGTATGTGACTGAGACCCTTCTCTATCCTGTACTGGGAGTGCACAGAGAATGGGATGCCCTAATACTGAGCCATTAACCATTCCTCAGCCATCGCCCATCTGTACAACAGATGCTACCCATGTGGATCTGAGGATTTAAGGGAGATCTAGGATATGTGAGAAATAACATGTAGCCATGCAATAAGCCCCTCAATCCATAATGCACATGCAGAGGGTGAGTTAGGATTGCAGCTGTACCCAAGCTAGTTTGAGGCTTCAGAGAGCTTCCCCCTGGAATCTTGCTGTTCCTTTTAATGTTGTTTTTAATAGTGGCCTGTTGACCATTGCATGTTATGATACAGAGGGACCCCTACACCTTTCTGTTTTGGGCTTCGCTTCTTGAATCTCCCCACCACCTCCACCCCAAATACTAGTTGTCAGTACTTCATCCTGTGTTGACTTCAGGTGGAGCTGACTGAAGTTAGGGTTATTTCCATGGCATGTCCCGTAGCTGTGCCGTAGAGCTGAGCTGATACCCCATAGAAGCCATCAGCCTGGGTTATACAGTCCTTGCAGAACTAGATATGCCATTCACACCATCTGATGGGGCTGAGCCTGGGGCCCACTGCAGCCACGTGGCTAGGCCAGGCTGAAAAGCAAAGGACGTTTCCATACCATTCAGCTAGCTGAGGTCCAACTTCCTATTTCTTTGAGTTCTGACCGTGCGCCGTGTGATCTGACTCAACTTCCCCTCTCCCTCCTCTTTAAACAAATCGCTGTGTTACTGGGAAACTAGTCCCAGAGGAAGAGCAAGGGGGTGGCTGAGAGGAATGCACAAATACAGGGGGCTGGAGCACCATATATCCGAGCTGTGTTGTGCAGATTCCAGCCCGTGGCCGTAAAGCTGCTGTGGGAGGGGGAATCTGTGTGGAGAGGGAGCCTACCCCTGCTCTGTTCTGCAGCAGTGCAATTCAAGGGGCTGCTGTTGGAAGCTGTGTGCCTTTTCCTGCAGTACAGCTCTGGAGCTCAAAACAGCTGGGGGCAGGGGCTCAGAATACAGCAATTCCTGCAGATCCTGGGACAGCCACAGGCTTCCCCCACTCATACCACCAGCCTGCAGTGGGGGGCTGGGTTCAGCTTCTCTCCTTCCTCCTCCCTGCCCGGGCTCTCACTCTTCCCCCTGGGATTTCCTGGTGATCCCATTGGAGCTGGAGCATTAGGCTGACAGTGATGATGGAGTAGGAATGAGAAACATCCCCCCACTGCTGGCTCAGTGACTTCCCAGCTTGCAAACCAGAGGAAATCCAGATGGCATCACATCTGTGTTCTCCACCTGACTGTCAGGTCCCACAAGCTAAGCAGTGTGGAGTCTGCCCCCCCACAGCTGGGAGAGTCCCCTGGACATGGCAGAAAATGCTGCTGCTAAAACAGGTGGCTCTCCCTTCTGTGGTTGGTTCTGAGCCAGTGCCCGAGCTGGGTCTAGGGGGTGTTGTGTTGCTTTTCAGGTGACTTAACCCTGCTGTCCTGACCCCTTGTGGTTACTAAAGAGCAGAGAACATCTGGAGAACCAGCCTCCTTCTCCAGCACTGTGAGTAGCCGTTGCAGTGTGGTTGGGAAGAGTGGGCTGGTAACTGCTACGCAGTCACAGGGCAGAGGGGAGAAGCGAGGGGAACAGGATTTGCCGAAGGGGTGTGTGGACAGGATGTAAAGCCACAGGCTCTGGTGAAGTGGTGTGTGCAGGGGGAGGCTGGAGCATCTATTTACCAATCCACTTAAGTCCAGGAGCTCCAAAGCATCAGGAAAGGCTTTCCCTCCTCCCCCATGCATGGCATTGTGTGCGTGGCAAATTTCCCCCAGGCACAGCACACCTGCCCCACCCGCCAGTGGAGCTGCAGGGGAGTCAAGCAGGCATTCGGCAGAGCCACTGGGGCCCACTTCTGGGTGCTCAGGAAACAGGAGTTTTTGCAGCTCAATGTGGAGGGAACATGTTGTCTGGGGACAGAGCAGCCACTGGGGGACTGGTGCTGGCTAAGCCCTGCCTCTCTTGACCAATGTCTGAGCACTTGGAGCGGCCCTTGCACATCCTTGGACTCTTCTGAACACACTGGGCCCAAGCATCACATCTGTGATTCACTCCACGGAGGGGAGCTACTGGGATCTTGGACAGACTCAGCTTTGCAAATCCCTTGTGCATCCAGCCCCTAGATGTGTGATCAGATGACTGCTTGCTCTTGCCCAAGGCCTTAGTGTCCCTTCTAATGGCTGTGTGTGGCACCTGGCATCTCCCAGTGTGCACTGGCAACAGGAGGGGGCTGAGCTTGTTTCCATGGCCAGCATTTCTCCTCCTGCCGCTGGGAAGAAGGTGCTGGTTGCTGTAGCCTCTCCTTCCCAGGTGGGTAATCAGTGGCAGGCGAGTGCTCCTCATCACTAACATCAGTGTAGTGCTTTGAAGGTTGAAGGGCACTGTAGAGATGCATGTTCTAATGGCCATGGAGAGACGATTGTACTTTGCAATGGCCACCCAGTTGTTTAACTAACTCCCACGTCTGGGTTCGGGTGGGCAGGCTTGTTTGGGGGTGACCCCCAGGCTCAGACTGAGGCCACAAGCTCTGGTTTCTTGTTCCTCTCAGGATTGCTCCTTCCTATAGCTTCTTGGTCACGGGTCACTTCTGCCAGGGTGCTCCTGGATGGGCAGGCCTCCAGTGGGCCAATGTAAATGGACAGTGTTCCAGGTCTGACCTCTGCACACCCTGCCCGACTGGCAGGTAGGCAGAGTGCCTCTTGTTTGGATGGTCCAGATTGCCATACCACAGGCTCACACTGCGCTCCTCCATGCCACCTCAGAGCTGACTGGGGCAGGTTTTGATGCCTGAAAAGTGAAGAAAATTCTTTCTCTTCACAAAGAATGTCAGAATCTGGAAGTTGTTTCCATTTTGTAGGAATCCAAACGGAACCATTATTTTGGGGGTGGGGTTCTGACAATGGCTTACAGCAAAATTGCATTTACCAAAAATTTCTGTTTTGGGGAAATGAAATGTTCCAGTAACTATTTCAGTAACAGTTTCCTGAAAACAAAGACACTTTTTGAAAGTTGTTTGCAAAATACCTTGTCTTTTAAAGTTGCTTTTTTGGGGGGACCAGATCATTGGTCAGGGTCACCAGCGTGGTTAGATGTTGATAGATGTTTGGCTGTGTGTGTGTGTGTGTTCCCTCTGTGTGCCGCCCCAGCCCTGCGCAGACAGCTGGCACGGCAGACCTCGAGCGAACCACCCAAAGACCACAAGATATGTTAAGGGACAAAGGCACCCAGCCAGGTTTATTGTCGATGAAGTATGGTACTAGTATACCGCAGACTCTACCGGACCACTAATACATGTATGCCCATAACAATGGACGCAGCTTAGTGAACAGCGGGACTTTCCGTTCCTCCCTAGGCTGGACAAAGATACTTCCTCTGAGATGCATCTTTATATCCCAATACAAACAAGTTAGTACTGCCCCTCTGACATAGTTAGTTACTGCCCCTTGACGTGGCTAGTTATCACCCATCACCTTGTACATGTTGGTTCAATCAAAACATCTCTATTATGCACTGTTATCCTGACCTTATCTTTTAGGAGGGGTCCGTGTGTTCCTGTTATCCTTGGGAAATGTTTTTGTACCATCCTTGATATCGGGATGTGTTTGCATGAGTACTCTGTGCTTAGCACTTCTTAGGAATGTGCATTTCTGCTAAATCAGCCCTGTTCTTGCCAGATTCTCTGATTAGATCCTGCCTCCTACCAGGCCTCTGATACAAGGGCTTATGTCTCAGGCTCTCTTCCTACTACAGGGGGGAAAGTATTTTGAGTAGCTTGAAGTCCCAGTGATTAGCGCAAAGGTGGCTGATCCATGCTGCTTCTGGGAGTCCCTGGCAAGTCTACCCATCTTCCAAATGGTGGTGTCAGGAGGCTTACCTGGGCCAGGCTTGCCCCATGGAGCAACACAAGGGGGTTGTGCTTTGAATATGTGGGCTGCTAATTGGCAGCCATCCATCTCTGGGAACTAGGTGCTGTGTTGTCCTCGCCAGCTGCTGTACCTCTCCTTCTCTGGCACTCTCAAAGGCCTAATGGACCACCTCAAGAGCCAGACTGTAGGAGAGAGCCCACCCACTCACTCGGCTGGGAAGAGGACATGCTTTGCTTCCAGCATCAGGGAATGGGGTTCGCCAGATGGGCATGTGCCTGCACTTCACTAAGCTAGCTGCATTCTTCCCCCCCCGCCCCCCCGTGAACGTGTGCACTCTGCTGTGTCCCATTTAATTCCTCTGAGGCCTGGGTTCTCGCCCTGGGCTGGGCAACAGCAATGGGAGCAGCAGGGGTGCTCAGCCAGGCCGTTCTGGTAGCACAGTGGTGATGTCAGCAGCGAGTGGGGCTGCAAATACACCCTGCAGAATTGGTGCTTTGTGTTTGCTTGTCCGTGTCTCTGGGTGATGTAGCCCAAAGCAGCTCCTGGGGTTTGCAATGTGACTGCTGCCTTTGTAGCATTGCCAGAGCGCCTCATTATAGAAAAGATCCCCCCCACGGCCCGTTCATATGGCACTTCCTTCTAATTGGAATGATGGGAGGGCTGAGCCAGACGAGGCCTGTGTGCAGAATGTCGCTGCTGGAGACCGAACAGGAGTGCTTGAACATGCCTGGCACTGTGCAGATGAACCCATTGATGTGGCCTCTCTTGGCAGCGCAGACTGCCAGCTAAACATGCCTGGTGGCCCTGGCTGTTGTTTAGTCCAGCAGCATTGCTGCCTGCGGAAAAGACCAGGACAGCAATAGCAGGTGTGACTCTGGGTTGGGATTGAGTGTTGTTGGCAAAGCTGTGTGCAAAGAGTCCTGCCATGCCAGAGTGCCCCAAACTCCCTGCCAGCATTTTGAGTGCATTCTCTGCCTTTCCACTTCTCTGTCTGCCACAGCGAGCGGCTTAGAGCTTGGCCTCTGCGACATGCTCCTGGACAGGGATTAAATTTCAAAGCCTGGCATCTGTGCCGACTGGCAGAAGGTGCCACGCTCTGGGAGCATTGCAAGGGCACAAACCTGCCCCATAGTGTGCTGGAGGTAAAGTAGGCCTAGGGGGCAGGGACACTACTTGGATGCCCCAGCGTTGTCCACATGACAGCTGCTGCCTGGAGAGATGAGCGTGAGGAGTGCTGATGGAGAAAGGGAGTTGGTAGGCTGCCAGCTGGAGGTGGAGTTCATTCAGCCATCTCTGTCCTCTCAGCACCTGGGTGCCTGCCTGCCTTGCCGTGGCCACAGGGGCTGCTCTGCCCGAACTGGGAAGGCTGCATCTGCTTGTGTTTGCCCTCGCTCTCCTCACGTGGGGCTGAGATGTCACCGTGAAGGATCGTTTGTTCACAGCACATGAAAGGCTCTTGCTCCCTCCTGAAATGGGGCTGCGGATTTGAAGGTGATTATTCCTAAAAGCCCAGATGTTGGCGAGCTGCATCCTGAGCCCTCGGTGTGCTGTGCACATATAGCTTCTCTTAATGCCCTCCAGGCTTTGCTGGTTCTTTGCTGGTTCGCTTTGTCAAACCACTTACACACACACACACACACACACACACACACAGCTTTATGTTCCTACCTTTGTCCTGAGCTGCTCCCCTCCTCCTCGAGCCCACCGAATCCTGGTTGTTCACAGCTCCCTATCCAACCAGGCCCCTAAAGTCTATAGCTCCAACACTCTGCACACAGTGCTGACAGAGACCAGCCAGCAGAGGATCGGGGCCACTGTGAGCTTGAGCCCATTCTTGTCCTGTGTTTATATAACTGAAAGCAACAAGGCATCCCTGGGAGCTACAGAACCCCAGACCAAGGTTCATGAGTGTCAAAGGGAAGGGGCCTCCCATCTTGTAACGTACCACTAAGGTAGAGTGAGCTCTTCACCGGCCCAACCCCACTTTCCGTGGTGAGGTCAGCTAAACCTGCGTCCCAGGTGTACCTGTGGCTAGGATATGGACTTTTCTGCATGACCTGGAGCAATGGTTCCTTTAATGGCAGAATGCAACTTAGAAATTAAGACTACTACTTTGATTGTCCCATATGGTACCCTGCGTGTCACCAGCCCCAAGTTGAAGTGTTGTACAAACACTAGTGTTATGTCTCAAGCACCCTGTGGGGTAGATGAATATTATGTCATTAGCAACAAAAAATGTCGATCGTAGTTACAGGACAGAGGATTCTATCCTGAGAAGCAGGGACTCTGGCAAAGATTTGGGGGTGGTGGTGTATAATCAACTGAACATAAGCTCCCAGTGTGACATTGTGGCCAAAAGAGCTAATGCAGTCCTGGGATGCATCAACAGAGGAACGTTGAGTAGGAGCAGTTGTTTTACCTCTGTTTTGGGCTCTGGTGCTACTGTAGCTGGGAATCCTATGTCCAGTTCGGATTTCCACAATTCAAGAAGGATGTTGATAAATGTTGATAAATCAGAACTGGACACTGGATTCCCAGCAATAGTAGCACCAGAGAATGATTAAAGAGCCATGAGAATGATTAAAGGATTAGAAAACCTGCCTTGTAGTGATAGGCTCAAAGAGCTCAATCTGTTTAGTTTATAGAGAAAGCTAAGGGGTGACTTGATCACAGTATACAAATGCCTACCTGAGGGACAAATATTAAATAACTGGCTCTTCAGTCTAGCAGAAAAAGGTATAACAATCTGATGGCTGGAAGTTGAAGCTAGACAAATTCAGACTGGAAATGAGGCATAAATTTGTAATAGTGAGAGTAATTAACCACTGGAACAATTTACCAAGGGTTGTGGTGGATTCTCCATCACTGACAATGCTTAAATCAGGACAGGATGTTTGTCTACAAGATCTGCTCTAGGAACTATTTTGGGCAGTTGTCTGGCCTGTGCAATACAGGAGCTCATACTAGATAATCGGAATGGTCCCTTCTGGCCTTGGAATCTATGAATCGGTGAATTATTCCACATTACTGGTTGGGAGGAATGTGTCAATCACTCAGTATGAATCTGAACAAATCAGAGCTGGGAATAGAACGGGAGAGTCCTGACTTGCAGTTCCATGTTTCAACAACTAGACAGGCTGTGTTGCTATGTACGTACATCTCCTGCTTTGGGACATCCATCTCCAATTTCAGTGGAGGGAGATCAGATTTAAAAATGAGAAGCCTCGTTTTATTTTTCTGCTGCTCCTGATGTTCCCACGTGTCTCCTTTCTGCCCCAGCCACGTTCCTGGCTCCTCACCTCAGTCCTTATGCTAGTGTCTTCCACACCACTTGCTCCCTCTGTGCTGCCACACCTCTTCCCAGCTTTGAGATTCACTGTGGCCAGCGTGAAACCTAAGGGAGCAAA
The DNA here is from genome assembly GCF_002925995.2 of Terrapene triunguis. Lineage (NCBI taxonomy): Eukaryota > Metazoa > Chordata > Testudines > Emydidae > Terrapene > Terrapene triunguis. The sequence goes on along the minus strand of NW_020664563.1, from coordinate 1,446,960 downwards.
GAGCTGAAGCAGCTGTGTGTATATAGTTATCAAATGCAATTTGCTAATAAATCCAGTTGGTTCCTCAGGTGCCCCCCCCCCTTCTCCCAATGTTATCTTTTGCGAGTAAATATCAGTTTGGATCTCACCTTGTTGCATTTCTCACCCTGTGCATTTCTCTGGTCCTTGCTTATGATGTGGCATCTGTGGCCAATAAGAAGTAACTTCACATTTATATGCCTATTAACGCCCATCCTCGTTGTAGCTCTGGCTTGCTGGTGGAGGCAAAAGAGGTCACAGAACACTTTCCATTATAAGCTTCTGTTTTCAGAGGACTCATAACTTTCCAAAACATTATTTATCTGAGATGAAATTTCTGTGCTTGTTCTCTGTCCTAAAGGCCTTTTCTTTGTTTAAAAATAACTTGGGAAATTTAGTTCAGCCACTGGAGTTTATGGAGCGCAAAAGGTAACCTCTTCTTATTTTCTAAGTTCTAACATGGTTGTGTGCAGGTTTTCTGGGCCATGGGGGCAGAGGAAGAGGCATAGGTAGGCCTGCAGGCAGATGCTGCTGCTGGCTACTCTGTAAGTTAATTCCCAGGATGACAGGGCGTCTGTGAGCAAGGATCCTCCTCTTTGGTCCATGCTGGTTAATGCAAGGTTGGTGGAATATCTACCACCAGAATATCTACTGGTTAAGGGGGAGAGACAGGCTTGCATATATAGCTGCAAATCTGATTGGATGGCCCTGCTGACCTACCTTGGTGTAACCATGTCCAGTTTGGGATTCAATGCAGCTTGAGCAAAGGTGGGATGGAATAGGCAGTGGTATGGCTGTGCTGCTTGCATCCACCCTGAAGTGGAGGAGACCTCCTGTTCCAAAGCTAAATCTGATTGTGCCCATGGTGCATTGGAATTTGGGCCTGGGGTTGAGAGTGATGAAGTTTTACGAGTTCTGGTGCACAGCTCTCCTGGCTATGCTGCACTGCACAGTCCTAAGCCGGTTGTTTAAGTTCCTCTCCGCGATGGCTTTGGAGTCACCAAGATGATCTGCACTTGGTGATGTAATGGTCACACTGCTGGCAGTAGTTTTAAGTGAGCTCCTGCGTCAATGGCTGCCATGGGACTATCCCATATGGTTGCAGGTTCAGCTCCTATAGCAGGTTGTGCATGAGGTAGGTATCAGGAACTGTACTACTGTCATGGCCTGATATCTGCCACCTCTGCTCTGAGGTCAGGGCACCCTCTCTCTGTCTGCATGAGAGACCTGTTCAGATGGCTTTGTGAAGAGTGATGTTCTCCTGCTAGGTCGCTCGGAGGCTTTGACGGGGCTTTCCAACAATCTTTTATCCTCCACTACTGATAGTGTGGTCGCTAGAGGCCCTCTTCCCTGGCTCCATCCTCACCGGGCGCTGTAACTCAGGGTATGTCTACACTACTGGATTATTCCGATTTTATAGAAACCGGTTTTTGGCAACAGATTATATAAAGTCGAATGTATGCGGCCACACTAAGCACATTAATTTGGCGGTGTGCGTCCGTGTACTGGAGCTAGTGTCGATTTCCGGAGCGTTGCACTGTGGGTAGCTATCCCATAGTTCCTGCAGTCTCCTCCGCCCATTGGAATTTTGGGTTGAGATCCCAATGCCTGATGGGGCCAAAAACATTGTCGCGGGTGGTTCTGGGTACATCCTCCCCCTCCCTCAGGGAAAGCAACGGCAGACAACCATTTCGCGCCTTTTTCCTGGGTGAACAGTGCAGATGCCATACCGCAGCAAGCATGGAGCCCGCTCAGCTCAAGACAGCAGTCATGAACATTGTAAACACCTCGCTTGTTATCGTGCAGTTTATGCTGAACCAGAACCTGCAAAACCAGGCGACGAGGAGTAGGCTACAGCAGCGCGGCAACGAGAGTGATGAGGACATGGACATGGAATTCTATCAAACCACGGGCCCTGGCACTTTGGAGATCATGCTGTTAATGGGGCAGGTTCATGCCGTGGAACGCCGATTCTGGGCCCAGGAAACAAGCAGACTGGTGGGACCGCATAGTGTTGCAGGTGTGGGACGATTCCCAGTGGCTGTGAAACTTTCGCATGCATAAGGGCACTTTCATGGAACTTTGTGACTTGCTTTCCTCTGCCCTGAAGCGCCAGAATACCAAGATGAGAGCAGCCCTCACAGTTGAGAAGCGAGTGGCGATAGCCCTGTGGAAGCTTGCAATGCCAGACAGCTACCGGTCAGTCGGGAATCAATTTGGAGTGGGCGAATCTACTGTGGGGGCTGCTGTGATGCAAGTAGCCAAAGCAATCACTGAGCTGCTGCTACCAAAGGTAGTGACTCTGGGAAACATGCAGGTCATAGTGGATGGCTTTGCTACAATGGGATTCCCTAACTATGGTGGGGCGATAGATGGAACCCATATCCCCATCTTGGCACCGGAGCACCAGGGCAGCCAGTACATAAACGGCAAGGGGTACTTTTCAATGGTGCTGCAAGCCCTGGTGGATCACAAGGGACGTTTCACCAACATCAACGTGGGATGGCCGGGAAGGGTTCATGACGCTCGCGTCTTCGGGAACACTACTCTGTTTAAACGGCTGCAGCAAGGGACTTACTTCCCAGACCAGAAAATAACGGTTGGGGATGTTGAAATGCGTATAGTTATCCTTGGGGACCCAGCCTACCCCTTAATGCCATGGCTCATGAAGCCATACACAGGCAGCCTGAACAGTAGTCAGGACCTGTTCAACTACAGGCTGAGCAAGTGCAGAATGGTGGTAGAATGTGCATTTGGACGTTTAAAAGGTCGCTGGCGCACTTTACTGATTCGCTCAGACCTCAGCCAAACCAATATTCCCATTGTTATTGCTGCTTGCTGTGTGCTCCACAATCTCTGTGAGAATAAGGGGGAGACCTTTATGGCGGGGTGGGAGGCTGAGGCAAATCGCCTGGCCGCTGATTACGCGCAGCCAGACACCAGGGCGATTAGAAGAGCACACCAGGAAGCGCTGCACATCAGAGAAGCTTTGAAAACCAGTTTCATGACTGGCCAGGATACCGTGTGAACCTTCTGTTTGTTTTTCCTTGATGAAAACCCACCCCCTTGATTGACTTGTTTTCTGTAAGCAACCCACCCTCCCCCTTCAATCCCAGCTTGCTTTCAAAGGAAATAGTCACTATCGTTTAAAAATCATGCATTCTTTATTAATTGATTATAAAAAGAGGGAGAGAACTGACAAGGTAGCCCAGGTGGGGGTTTGGGAGGAGAATAGGAGGGAAGGAAAAGGCCACTAAAAAAGTTCAAAGTAATGACAGCCTTTTGGTTGGGCTATCCACTGGGGTGGAGTGGGAGGGTGCACGGAGCCTCCCCCCCGCCCCCGCGTTCTTACACGTCTGGGTGAGGAGGCTATGGAACATGGTGAGGGGGGAGGGAGGTTATACAGTGGCTGCAGCGGCACTCTCTGCTCCTGCTGCCGTTCCATGTCCGTTTGATCACGCAGCAGCCCCAGCGTTGCAGCCTGCCACCTCTCCTCTCGAGCGTCCCTCATGGCCTCAGGTTCACTGGCATCTTTCCTGTACTTTGTTACCGTGTCCTTCCACTCATTCAGATGAGCTCTTTCATTGCAGGTGGATTCCATGATTTTCCGAGAACATTTCGTCTCGCGGCCTCTTTTTTTTGACGCCTTATCTGAGATAGCCTTCGGGACGGAGGAGGGAGGCTTGAAAAATTTGCAGCTGCGGGAGGGAGGGAAAAAAGGGAGAGAAATATTTAAAAAGATACATTTTACAGAACAATGCTTATACTCTTTCACGGTGAACAACACTATTCACATTACATAGCACATGTGATTTCGGTACAAGGTCTCATTTTGCATCTTAACATTGAGTGCCTGCGGCTTTGGTGTTAGAGAGCACAGACGCAGGTTCGGGCAACAGAATTTGGCTTGCATGCGGCCATGGTAAGCCATTGTCTTTCGGCTTCTGCAGCTTTCCTACAAGCAGCGCCCTCCTTTCCCACATACCAAGCAAAGCCCATTGAGTGCTGCGGTTTTCCTGTTAACGTGCAGCAGCAGAAACCAAACTAACCCACCCCCCATCCAATTCTCTGGGATGATCGCTTTATCCCTCCCCCCACAGCGTGGCTGGTATCAGGGAAGATC
>NW_020664563.1:1439678-1442719 GCF_002925995.2 Terrapene triunguis | reverse complement strand
CGCTTGGCTAACTGCAGGGAAGGATTTCTTTTCAGCCACAGGCAAACAGCCCAGTAGGAACGGCCACCTCTGTCCCCTTAATTAAAGTCCTGTATTTCAACCAGGTTACCATGAACGATATCACTCTCCTGAGGATAACACAGCAAGATAAAGAACGGATGTTGCTTGAATGCTAGCAAACACCGGGACCATACGCTGCCAGGCTTTGTCATGCAATGATACCAGATTACTTGCTACTAGCATGGTGTGGTCAAGTGTCCTACCATGGAGGACGGAATAAGGCTGCACTGTCCAGAAACCTTCTGGAAAGACTTTTGGAGTACCTCTAGGAGAGCTTCATGGAGATGTCCCTGGAGGATTTCCGTTCCATCCCCAGACACGTTAACAGACTTTTCCAGTAGCTGTACTGGCCGCAAATGCATCCCAAGTCCTCAGGTCAAATTAATCATTAAAAAAAGCTTGCTTTTAAACCATGTTTTATATTTACAAAGGTACACTCACCAGAGGTCCCTTCCATAGCTTCATGGTCTGGGATAATGCCTTGGGAGGGTTGGGAGGGTACTTCAGTCAGGCTGAGAAAAAGATCCTGGCTGTTGGGGAGAACGGAGCGCTGTGTGCTCTCCGCAAGCTCGTCGTCATCCTCCTCCTCCTCTTCCCCATCCGCAGAATCCTCAGGCATGGCTGAGATTACCCCCGCCTTGGAATCCACTGTCAGAGGTGGGGTAGTGGTGGCGGCCCCCCCCTAGAATTGCATGCAGCTCAGTGTAGAAGCAGCATGTCTGCGGCTCTGACCCGGAGCGACCGTTTGCCTCCTTTGTTTTTTGATAGGCTTGTCTGAGCTCCTTAACTTTCACACGGCACTGTAGTGAGTCCCTATTGTGGCCTCTCTCCATCATGCCCTTGGAGATTTTTTCAAATGTTTTGGCATTTTGTCTTTTGGAATGTAGTTTTGCTAGCACGGAATCCTCTCCCCATATAGTGATCAGATCCAGTACCTCCCATACGGTCCATGCTGGTGCTCTTTTTCGATTCTCGGACTGCATGGTTACCTGCGCTGATGAGCTCTGCATGGTCACCTGTGCTCTGCACACTGGGCAAACAGGAAATGTAATTCAAAAGTTCGCGGGGCTTTTCTTGTCTACCTGGCCAGTGCATCCGAGTTCAGATTGCTGTCCAGAGAGGTCACAATGGTGCACTGTGGGATAGCTCCCGGAGGCCAATACCGTCGAATTGCGGCCACACTAACCCTAATCCGAAATGGCAATACCGATTTCAGTGCTACTCCCCTCGTTGGGGAGGAGTACAGCTATCGATATTAAGAGCCCTTTATATCGAAGTAAAGGGCTTCGTTGTGTGGACAGGTGCAGGGTTAATTCGGTTGAACGCTGCTAAATTCGAGATAAACTCCTAGGGCAGGTCTTCATTACGGGGGTGGGGGTCGATTTAAGATACGCAAATTCAGCTATGCGAATAGCGTAGCTGAATTCGACGTATCGGAGCCGACTTACCCCGCTGTGAGGACGGCGGCAAAATCGACCTCCGCGGCTCCCAGTCGACGGCGCTTACTCCCACCTCCGCTGGTGGAGTAAGAGCGTCGATTCGGGGATCGATTGTCGCGTCCCGACGAGACGCGATAATTCGATCCCCGGGAGATCGATTTCTACCCGCCGATTCAGGCGGGTAGTGTAGACCTAGCCCTAGTGTAGACCAGGCCTCAGGGATGGCCTATGACAGAGGAAGCAGAGGGGAGAAGGTGGTGGAACACCCAGGGTGGAAGGCTGTTACTGAAGTAGGCAGAGTGCACCATAGTGATCTTCTGCGCTCTATGCCATGTCTGTGTGGGAGGCACAGGAGAGACTGAAACTGGTGGGGCCGTCGGAGCGACCTGTGGGCTGGGAATGCCAGTCTCTGGGGCTCTGTGTCTTCCCAGCACAGCATTCACTCAGCAAAAGGAGAGACCATTCAAATATTATAAAGTTCCTTAAAGCCAAGTGTGGGGAACGATGTGGGCCAGGCATGGTGGGAGGAGACGGATTCTTAGGGCCATGATCTGCCCCAATCCATGCTTGCATATGCAACTGCTGTCAGAATCAAAGGCAGACTGTGGCCCTACAGGTCATACGGTCACATGTGCAGAAGCAGGACAAGCAGCTTCTGTGCATAAGAACTGACTGTGTTAAAATTCCCGGGACTTGGATTCTGGCAGGGTGGATTTGATTTAAATTGAGTCTTCCTGACTAATCATGGATTTCTACATAAAAGTGCATTCTTGTTGGTTGTTATAACCTTAATACATATTCTTCACAACTCATATGTAGGTTTCATTTTTAGAAGGTACACACTCTACATTTTTAAAGTGATTTATTTTGAAAACTTTTCTGATTAGTTTTACAGCTATATCAGAAAATGAATGATTGTTTGGTTATTTCATTTACCAAAGGTAGTTGAAGCAGATATTTATGAAGTCATTGGGAGATGAACTATCTCCAATTCAACAGGTTAATCGATATTTGGAGGATTTTCTTGCCATGCTGTATTAGGAGGAGAACATCACCAGACAGACATTTAAATTGTTTTGTTTTAACTAAAACAACAACGTTATGTATTCTGGATTTTTTTCTTCAACAGCAAACATATAATATTTTAACAAAACAAGCATATGAATTTTTGAATTCTGTTAAACATTCAACTTTTTTAAAATCAGGTTTGTTTTTGTTAAAATTGTTAACTAAAATAGTTAAATGAAATATTAAAAAAAAAAAAAAAGACTGTCAACCAGGTCAACATGAGAAACTTAAAATATTGGCTTCTGCAGCTAACTTAGTCGTCTTCACCTTCATTTTCCTGTTTGTTTATAATCTGGAAAACAAAAACAAGCATTCCTGCTTTTTCAAGTCCCAAACAATTTCTCAGTTGGGAATGAATTAGTCCAAAGGAAGAAAATATTCTTTCTACACCGGCAGAAGAAGCTACTGCTGTTAAAAGTGAGATTATCACTTCAACAGTCTCTGAATCCAAGTGCTTAAGTGACTTCCACCAGT
>NW_020664563.1:1412942-1424678 GCF_002925995.2 Terrapene triunguis | reverse complement strand
GCAACATTTGCAATAAGCTAAAAAACTATTGTTTTCTACTTTCTGCAGCCAGTCTTTGTATTTACCTTCTTGAAGCCACAAGTCTTGAAAGGCTTTTTTGAAAGTAGATGGCTTCTCTTTTGGTGGAAGTTCATTCGAGTCTTCAATACTCTGTCGGGGGTGCTATCCCATTGTTTTCGTTTCAATGTGGATGGATCTTTGTCTACTCCTGCAGTCCTCTTCCTCTTCTCACCAGCCTTACCGGTCTCTTGATTCATTTTTTACGTTAGATCTCTGAAATAATGGAATGCGATAATTAGTATAATGTATATTTCAATTTATATTTAAATCAAAGAAGGGAACATATTATATATTATTGCCTAAAACAGTAGGCAAAGATATTTAATATTTGCCTGGAGGAAGGTGCTGTTACAAATTTATGAACAGCCGAACGCTCTGGTCCACATTCTCTGTACAACTGCAAGCATGAAATAAAATTTTTTTAGAGATTTAATGACAGATCAAGAAACTAATCATAATCAGTAAGTATTGCAATATATTTAATTATTGGAAGAAACCTTACCTAGAAGATAAATTTGATAACCATCTCCTCATTACCCGCCAGCCAGCTGTTGCTGAGGTTGGTTTGTTATGAGTGCATGTGCGCACTGGTCACTTCACTTGTGCCGTCATGATATAGTATGTCGAAGCACCACCAATAGGAGAGCAGCACAGCCTGATTATGAAAATCATGTGACAAATATTCACCAATCGAAGAACGCATTTTGAGGGAAATTTAAAAGACGCGCAAATATTTTACTTTTTATGAAAACGTGCCAGGATTTTTGAGATTTGGAAAGTCTTTTACTTTTTATGAAATTTTCCCAGGATGATTTAGGTTTTGAATGAAAATTCCTAATTTCCCAAGTTGAAACATTTTACTCAAAAATTCCCAGATTTTGGGAAACTTCCCAGGATATAGAAGCACTGATTCAATGTTCTCTTGCAGCATTTCCAACCAAGCTTGCTTGGGATCCTGTTTTCATGGATGTAATCATACTGCCTGATTATGTCCTCAGGTGCAAGCTGCTTGCTTGTATGTGTTATGATGCAGTCGCTAATTACATAACATTGTTTTTCTGTAAGGGGAAAAAAAAAAACGAGGAGTCCGGTGGCACCTTAAAGACTAACAGATTTATTTGGGCATAAGCTTTCATGGGTAAAAAACCCACTTCTTTAGATGCATGGAGTGAAAATTACAGGATCCTGTCTTGTTAAAGCACAATTGGATGGAGTGCAGTGAATGGAGCAGCTGTTTGATATGTATTTATATTCACACGTTCAATGTGTGTTCACTGCATGCCATCCGATCTCCACAGCGAGCGAGACATTCTCCATCCAAGCCTGCAGAAAAAGCAGCATGTGACCTTGTAATTCAGCCCTGCTTTGCAATGCATATGCACAAGGACACAGAGTTCAGGCTGCCTGTGCATTTCCTGGGTTGGAGTGCTCCCGGTTGTATAGGTTTTGTATAGAGATTCCTGGTGGGTGGGGTTTTTAAGAAAAATTATAGAACAATGGAGCCCCATCCTGTGCAATTGTCTGCTAGAGAGAAATGGAAAGAGTTTGTCCTGCAGAGTACGAGCACTTGGTGATGCAAGTGTAAGCGGGGGAATGGTCCCCCTATTGTGGGGAACTTTCCTGGCTTCTGCACTACCCCGGTGAAGTGGGCTAGAGAAAGGATCGGAGTCCTCGCTCCCACTTCCTTGACCCAGAGGCCTCCCTGCCCTTGAGGACTCCCCTTCCACTCTCCTGTCTGGCAGAGTCCTCGTAAACCACGACAAGGCTGGGCCCAGGATTCCTGGGGGGCTCGACCCCCAACCCTGCTGTGGTCACCCAGGACAGGGGCTAGGGTGTCCCCACTCCGGGGTACTCTCTCCGCACTGGGCACCTCCCTGACCCACTGATCATTTCATACAATTTAAAGCAAATACAAGTTGTTTAACAATTAATTTAAAAAAAGAATAAGGAAAAATGGGAAAGGTTAAAGGAAACACATCACCCCGCTCTGTGGCAGGGAACATCACAAACCGTGTCTCTTGGACGTCAGGGCAGTTCACAGTCTGTTCCTTGTAGGTCCCAGGCCTCCTCAGGCCCTGGCTGTGCTGCAGAGACGCTGCGGATCGGACACTTGCTCTGGTGGTGACCACACGCTCTCAGGCTCTAGGTGGCAGGACCCTTCTTCCCAGCATCGCCCCTGCCCCGTCAGGGTTACGATCCCCCCACGTCTGGCCTGCAGAGCCTCTTGGCTGAGGCGTCTCCCTGCGCTGGGCCCACTGCCCAGGGTTCCCCTCACTCTCCCCAGCTGCTCACCGCACCCAGCTCCGGACTGCTCCAGCCCCGGCTCCAGTTCCACTCTGCCTCAGCCTGGCTGCTGCTGTTCCTCTACCTTCAGCTCCCTGGGCTGCTTCTCTAGCCTCTCTGGCTCTGGTTGCTACAGCTCTGCTCCCAGCACAGGTCGGCTCTGCAGGCTGCTTCTGTGACTCTGCTCCCAGCTCTGACCTGCTTCCTGGGCTGCTTGTCTGGCCCGTCTGGCTCTGGTTGCTACAGGTCTGGTCTCTCTGGGCTGTGCTCTGGCTTTGGGGCTGCAGCTCTGCTTCCAGCAGCTTAGCTCTGGCCCCTGCTCTCTCCTTAGCTCGGCCCCACTCTGTCTGACCCAGGCAATACCAGCTCACATGGAGGACGGGACCCCCCTGGCTTCCTGACTCCCTGATTAGCCTGCCCGCCCTGTCAGTCAGGCTGACCTGGAGCATTGGCCTCTCCCCATTGTTCCTGGGGACTGTCAGTCTCAGGCTCCTGATTTCCCATCGACCCTTCCCCTTTTAGTGCTGGGAGCTAGCCAACCAAAACACCCCCACTGAATGTTAGTAAGGGGGCAACAGTCATCTTACACAAGGACTTCTGCAGTCTCCTGAAGTGCAACATCTGAGCGCTGATCATAACTGCTCACCTTCACTACTGTGAAGAATGGTACATGGCCCTGCCTGTTTCAGACACATCTTCAGATACATTCCACACACCTGCATGCCGCCCACATGCATCTGCATGAGTCCCCTCAGCTGTAGATGTGTACAGAGCCAATAGTATGTTGAGAGAACATATATTGAACCCGAATTTCCACATGGCTTACATACCACACACAGGCAGTGCCAATGGTAAGAAATAAAACAACCCTTCTTCAACCCCCCCAACTGTATAACACACTCACTAGTGCGCATGCCTGCACAGTACACTTCTGAACCCTCCTAAGCTTGGCAAATTGAAGTAGCTTTTCACTGGACATGTCAAGGTTCTTTCCCCACTCTGAACTTTAGGGTACAGATGTGGGGACCTGCATGAAAACCTCTAAGCTTAACTACCAGTTTAGATCTGCTTTTGCTGCCACCACCCAAATGATTTATGAGTTATTTGGGAAACTGTCTTCCCCCCAAAAACCTTTCCCTCCCTGGGTAGCCTTGAGAGTCTCCTCCACCAATTCCCTGGTGAACACCACTCCAAACCCCTTGGATCTTAAAACAAGGAGGAATTAATCATTCCCCCCTCCCCTTTCCCCCCCACCAATTCCTGGTGAGTCCAGATCCAATCCCCTTGGATCTTAACACAGGGGAAAAATCAATCAGGTTCTTAAAAAGAAGGCTTTTAATTAAAGAAAGAAAGGTAAAAATCATCTCTGTAAAATCAGGATGGAAAATAACTTTACATGGTAATCAGATTCAAAGAGCCCAGAGGAACCCCCTCTAGCCTTAGGTTCAAAGTTACAGCAAACAGAGGTAAACTCTCTAGCAAAAGGAACATTTACAAGTTGAGAAAACAAAGATAAACCTAACACGCCTTGCCTGGCTGTTACTTACAAGCTTGAAATATGAGAGACTTGTTCAGAAAGATTTGGAGAGCATGGATTGATGTCTGGTCCCTCTTGGTTCCAAGAGCCAACAACCCCCCAAAACAAAGAGCACAAACAAAAGCCTTCCCCCCACCAAGATTTGAAAGTATCTTGTCCCCTTATTGGTCCTTTGGGTCAGGTGTCAGCCAGGTTACCTGAGCTTCTTAACCCTTTACAAGTAAAAGGATTTTGGTGTCTCTGGCCAGGAGGGATTTTATAGTATTGTACACAGGAGGGCTGTTACCCTTCCCTTTATAGTTATGACACTGGGACACTAGAGTTGCAGCTATGATCTAAGGGCTGCCAAATGGCAAGCGATAACCACACATTACTGAGATGCTTGAGCTGTCACCCAAAAGGTCAAGCAAGAGTTTCTGTGATGGCAGAGGTGCAGAGGGCTGATCCAGAAGTTTGTCAAAACCAGTTTTCAGTTAGACAAATTGTTTTGCAGAAAACTTTGACTTCTAATTGTAAAACCAAAATCTTCTTGGATTTCAGGTTTTCAGGGGTTTTTTTTGTTTTTTTTTTTTTTGATGAAAAGTCTCTACTTTTCGTGACCCTACCCCCCATCCCCGTCTTCTGACCAGTTGTCTCCTCCCTTCCCACCCCCCATGCTTAACCACAGCCAAGTTTAAAAACAAAACTCTGTTTTAGGAGTTTAGACTGAATAAGCAAAATTTTAGCAAAAACAGTAACTTTTTGAGAAGTTATCAAATAGAAATGGGGCTTTTAGGATGGGAATGCACTAGAGCTGTCGCTACACAATCTGCTGATAAAACAGCTGTAACTCATACATTGTCCTTTATGACCAGTTTTTGGAAGGAAATTAACCTAGACACATTGTTGGTGTCTCCAGATTATATCTGTTGACTTTGAGCACGAGATGGTAGGATGGGTGAATGGTTCCTGGTGGAAGGATAATTTTAATTAATAATAATAAAATCTAATTTTAGTGAGGGCTGCCAGAGCATTTGAAATATTGCAGTAACCAGATTCATAGCTGTAGGTGCTGTGATGGCATGAGGCCAAGCCCATCAGTGGTAAAGAGTTATTGCTCCATATTTCATGCCCTGTCGTCTTATTGCTTAATTTCAGCATTATGATTCATATACCAGGAAATATTGTAACATGGTTCATAGGCTTTGGGACTTAATCCCTGTAAATCCAGGATAGTAACAAGCGGGGTAAGGGGAGCTGTGCAAATCAGAAGTTTACTGTGTTACTCAAAGTTCATTTATTTGCTCTCGCCCCTGATAAACCAAGTCCAGATAACATCATTCCAACACCGCCATATTTCTTGGGGACAAGAAGCAGCATCTGCTCAGAACATTCTGCGCTCTCCATCTTCTAAATATTTTCTTCCAGTTTGGGAAGAACTCTCTTAGCAAAAGTCCGTGCCAGCTTTTGGCTATGGTGCAAAACTAACATCCTGATTTCTTGGGTTACTAAAGTTTCCACAGCACTTTTCTGAAGAGTTAAGGAGCTAAATTCAATGTCCCAGCAAGGTTTCATCCCCAGTGATTGCATTCTGCCCCTCTACGTTCCCCTTCAAATTCCAATGGATATCAAATGGCGCTTCACTTCTGTCTAAAATTGTTGTATAGTGTTGCTATGCACTGTTAGTCAGCTGACATGCTGAACCCCCAGAGTTGGCTGCATTTCACTGCTGACTAAAGTGATAGGATGGTTTAGGTGGTGGTTTAGGATCCTTCAGGATTAAATTTGCTATAGCAATATACTGTAAGCTCATTTTCCTTCTTCAAGGTGTGGAGGGTGGGGGAGAGAGGTGAAAGGGTATTGCTTATGGATGCACAGTGCTCCCCATGGATTCTAGCCAGCCAGCTGAGGCTGCCAGCTGCCCAATAACCAGGCACGTAGGCCTGTGCAGGCCTCTGTTGTCTAACTTTGTTGAAAGCAATCTGCATGGCTCTTTTCATCAGCCTGGGGTGGGGGGACCCACCAAAGCAGGGTAGGGCTCCAGGGTGCTTCCTGAAAAAGGGGGGAGTAAATCAGAGCTCCCTGGGAGATATACATCAAGCTTGTTCCAGGGGGCAAGACAGTACACAGAAAGTCATGGACAGCACCACCGCTGAGCTAACGGTGCAGGAGTTTTGAAAGGGTTACCCAGGTTGGGAAAGTCTAAGGCAGCTTCCTGCAGAAATGGTAAAGTCCTCTTACCTGTCCCAATCCCTAAATCAAAGGCTAAATCCTCCCAGGGAGATGAGGGGAGGCGGTGCAGTTTGTGCTACATGGGAGAGGCAGGCTAGCTCCAGACAATTAGTGGGATGAGGAAAGTGATTGCACTGCTCAGGAGAGGGAGCGGAGCCTCCGGGGCGGGGGATGGAATCTGGCTGCCTGTGGCAAAGGCCTGTGCACTCTAATTCGGCAGGAGTGTTGCAGGGAAAGGCTTGGTCTCTGTAACCCAGCCCTGCAGGGAATTCTGGAGTCTGCCAGAGTCCTACAGAAGTACCCTAAGAGAGGCTGCCAGGTGGTGTGGTTGGGAGACTGCACCAACCATCCTGGGGTCAGAGGCCAAAACATCCTGCAGACACCCGCCTGGACACAGAGGCCCTCCATCGAGAGGGAAGAGGTGCCTGTGGTGCCTCCCAGTGGCTGATTTGAGGGAAGGCAAAGCTCCAAAGGGACTGGAGAGTGATGCCATGGTGCAAGCCTGGCTCAGGGTGGGTATGGTTCAGCCCTGGAGCAGATAGCTGGCTGGGGGAGTCTCTGTTGATCTCGCAGGGAGCCCAAGAGCAGCAGTGGGGGCCCAGGGTCAGGGAGGAGCAGTGCCACCCCCTCTGAGAGAGGGGACCTCCATGCACAGAGTAACGTTGCTTTTCCAGACAGGAGTGATTTGTGGTGAGAGGCATTGAAAGGGGAGGAATGGGTGCAATGCACTCAGCATCTCAACCCCACCCCGGGTGCTATGTGCATTGGGCTGGGAGGTGGAGGGCAGTGCTGTATTGGGGAAGTATTGCCATAGATATGGGGGTGTCCACACACTCAAAACGGGCCTGCGTGAGTAATTCCTCACCCCTGCACCCTCTTCCCCAGCCCCACACTCCCGCCCCAGGGGAGCATTCCCTCACCATGTTTCCTTGTCCTCAACAAGAGAATAGGATGGGACAAAGGGGCATGCATCAGTGGCCTGAGCAGCTATTACTGCATTTAATCTCCAGCCTGGTGCCAGGCTGCAGACACTGAGATACAGCTGCAGGCAGCATCCCCCAGTCTCGCAGCTGGAGACATTTGGATTGGCCACTGAACTGGGGCTTTCCTTCTTCTAGGGTGGCTGCATCGTCATAGCACAGACCCCAGAGCCATAAAAACAGCCATTGTTTGCTTCTTGTTTCATCCCTCAGTGAGAAAAGTAGGCAAGGAAGGGTTAATCAAAGGCAGTGTGGGGTCCCTAGTGCTACCTGGTTAGTGCTATCCATGCAGTGCTGGACTCAGCATTGGTAGCTGAGGAGACTCGGCAACTAACACATACAGAGATGGACAAGCTTAGCCTTGGGCAAGTCACTTAGGGCTGGTCCACACTAAGCCCCCAGTTCGAACTAAGATACGCAACTTCAGCTACGTGAATAATGTAGCTGAAGTCGAAGTATCTTAGTTCGAACTTAAAGGTACTTACCGAGGGTCCATACACGGCAGCAGGCTCCCCCGTCGACTCCGCCTACTCCTCTCGCAGAGCAGGATTACCGGCGTCGACGGCGAGCACTTCTGGGATCGATTTATCGTGTCTAGACAAGACGCGATAAATCGATCCCAGAAGATCGATTGCTTGCCGCCGAACCAGCGGGTAAGTATAGACGTACCCTTAGTCTCTGTGCCGCCGTTCCCACCTGTGTGATGGGGATAATAGCACTGCCTTTCCCCCCAGGGGGCTGTCAGGTGCTCAGATACTACGGTGATGGGAGTTGGATAGCCCACTGCTGCATCTTCCCAGATAATACAGGTCACCCCCTGCATAAGGAAAAGCCAAGGCCACCAGACCATCCCTTTGCTCTTCAGATCCAACTCTCTGCCTGAGTTTCTATAGATCAATCCAAGCTACAGAGGGAAGCACTCAGGAGTTGGCAGTGCCAGAGTTACGGGCTCCGTGCTCCCTGTGCGTGTGCCTTGCAATGCAGGCTGTGACCACGTACTGTTTCTCTTGCAGTCTGGGCAGGGGCTGAGCTTTTTCAAAGCTGTCCAGTGAATCATAGTCATTTTAATGGGACTTCGGTGTCCAAATCCCTGAGGTGGCTGGAAAATCTCAGCTTCCATGTCTCTCTAGTTTCGGATCCCTGCCCCACAGCTCACTGTTGCTTTGTAATGTGACTGGTCCCATTTACCTCCCTCTGTGCCCAGCCCTGGTGAGCATCTGTGTCCAGCTGTATATGTTGGACAGCTGCACTGGCAACTTAGTCTCTATTGTCAGGTGTTTCGTCTGTGTAGCCATCCTATCATGTGACACAGAGCCCTGGTCTCTGGAGACCATGGTCCCACAATGCTGTGCTCCATTCTGATGAGGACGGCCTGGACGTACGTTGGCACATCATCTTTGCAGGTGATAGCTCCCGCAACTTTATTTCTGATATATGGGCCACAGTTCAGATATCCCTGGGCCTGTATTCTGAGAATGTAGATTGTGAGCTCTTCTGCTCTGTGTGGATACTACCAGAATGCAAGTAGTAATAGCATCTAACCAGAAAACAAGGCTCAAGTGGGAGCACTGTGCTCAAGGACTGAGGGGAGGGAGAAGGGTCACAATACTCCTATTAGCCTCCCCTCAGTCCTTGAGCACTGTTTTCCCATGCCATGCAAACGCCAGTTCTTCTGTGTCTTAGAGCATGTCTACACTGGCAGAGTTACAGCACCGGGAGTTACAGCGCCACTCAGAGAGGGGAGACCGCAGTTGTGTGTTGTCAGCTTGCCTGTGCATTAGCTTGTTCACACTTGCAGCGGTATTCGAAGGGGTGCACTCTGGGCAGCTATCTCACAGAGCATCTCTTCTTCTGCCGCTAAGATTTGTGGGAAGACGGAGGGTGTTGTGGGGCATCCTGGGTCCTGTCCCAATGCCCCATGATGCATTGCTTCGCATCCCAGCAATCCCTGTGATTCCGTCCACTTTTGGCGCCATCTTTCAACGGTTTGTGTACTGCGTACTCTGCCTCTTCAGTCTCCAGGAATGGATCCCGAACTGTTGACCAGTGTGCTGCTCACTCTGACCAACACATCACGAGTGGTGGTGGAGTTATTCCTTAAACTCCAAAGGCAAGAAGAGTGCGACATTGATCTCGCCACACATACTAACTATGACACGAGATTGCTTGTGGCATTCATGGAGGTGCTGACCATAGTGGAACGCCGCTTTTGTGCTTGGGAAGCAAGCACTGAGTGGTGGGATCACATCCTGATGCACGTCTGGGATGATGAGCAGTGGCTGCAGAACTTTCGCATGAGGAAAGCCACATTCATGGGACTGTGTGATGAGCTCGCCCCAGTCCTGCGGTGCAAGGACATGAGAATGAGAGCTGCCCTACTGTTGGAGAAGCTCTTGGCGATTGCACTGTGGAAGCTGGCTACTCCAGACTGCTTCCGATTGGTCGCTAACCAGTTCAGAGTGGGAAAGTCGACCGTTGGACTCATGTTGACAGAAGTGTGCAGGACCATTAATTTCATCCTGCTCCAAAAGACCGTGACTCTGGGCAACATGCATGATATTGTGAATGGCTTTGCACAAATGGGCTTCCCTAACTGCGTAGGGGCGATAGATGGCACGCATATTCCAATTCGGCCACCAGACCACCTAGCCACTGAGTACATTAATCACAAGGGATATTTCTCAATGCTTCTCCAGGCGCTTGTGGAATCACTATGAGCATTTCACAGACATTAACGCAGGCTGGTCCATAAAGGTGCATGATGCACACATCTTTCGGAACACTGGCCTGTTCAGGAAGCTGCAAGCAGGGACTTTCTTCCAGGACCAGAAGATCACCGTAGGGGAAGTCGAAATGCCCATCGTGATCCTGGGAGACCCCTGCCTACCCCTTAATGCCATGGCTTATGAAGCCATACACGAGGCAACTTGACAGCAGCAAGGAGCGGTTCAACAACAGGCTGAGTAAGTACAGAATGATTATTGAGTGTGCTTTTGGCCATTTAAAGGCCCGCTGGCGCTGCCTCTGTGGGAAGCTGGACCTGGCCGATGACAACATTCCTATGCTTATAGCCGTGTGCTGTACGCTCCTTAATATTTGTGAAAGGAAGGGTGAAAGCTTCACTCAGGGCTGGACCACTAAGGCTCAGCTCCTGGAGGCTGAGTTTGAACAGCCAGAGACCAGGGCTATTAGAAGGGCGCAGCGCGGGGCCATAAGGATCAGGGATGCCTTGAGGCAGCAATTTGAAGCTGAAAGCCACTAATATTTGTTGCTATGCTCGGGAGTGCAGTGCTTGTAATGCTAGGAGGTGATTGTGATTGGTGCAGACGATGCAATATGAAGGTTTAATATAATTGTCTGTTGCTTTGCAGGGCTCTGTTTGCTTTTAATTAATAGAATAAAGATTGCTTTCAAACCAACACAATTCTTTTATTAAACAACAACAACTGGAGGAGAGAGTCAAACAAAAAAGCATATCAGCAGTTAGGGGCATGGGTGAAGGGAAGATCCCAGGAGGAGGTGGGGTCCCGGGACAGCTAAAGATTTGTGTATGTCCAGGGATCATATCCAACCTTCTCCTTTGGAGTACAATGCAGCAGCTACTGTATTTCAGCAGGGCCAAACTGCAGACGGATGGGTGTTGAGTGTAGTGGGAGTCCGGAGTGCTGGACTGTGACTGGGGAGGAGAGGAATGCTGCGGGTATAGAGTGGAGCCAGGAGGTTGATAAGAGTGTGTTGGCAGTATCTGGGGGGAGCATGGGAAAGAGTTTTGCGACAGTGGGTGCAGGGGAGGGGGGGCCCAGAGCTGCTCAGTTTGGAGTGCTAGTATTGCCTGGAGCATGTCTGCTTGGCGCTCCGTAATGTTTAAGAGCCACTCCGTGGCTTTATTCTGGCATGCCGCATTCTTTCGTTCCCTCTTCTCTCTGTCCTGCCACTCCTTCAATTCCTGTTTCTCGGCTGCAGAGTGCATCATAACATCATGCAGAAAGTCCTCCTTAGTTCTTCGTAGCCGCTTTCTAATCCTGCACAGCCGTTCAGCCACCGATAACAAAGAGGAGGCTGGGCTCCCATGGTCATCTCTGTGAAGTTTAAATGCAATATTTTACAGAAGCAGTATTGTTTGCAACACAGAGACCACTGATTCAGTGATTTAAAACACAACCAGTACTCACACACCTCTCACTAACTGACTGACCCCAGGCAAGCACACATGAGCCACAAGACCCCCAAAGTGGTGAGTAGCTGCAGGGGTAGGGTAAATCACTCTTCCCGGACCCTGCTGTACACTGGGCATGTGGCTCCTGGGGAGAGCCAGCATGTAGGGGGGCCTGATAATCATTCCTATCCCCACACTTTCCACAGGATGTGATCATTATAGAAGATACCTCGCTGCTGAGGGTGAGCAGGGAATCAAGAGAGGGTCTTCTCCAAGACTGTGGCTTCTTCCCTGGCCCTTATGTGGCTTGCCTCTGTGCAGCAAAGGTCCCCTCCCCCCCCCATGACAGCACAGTGGCACAGGAAAGTTACAGTTAATGGGGCAAGAAACAAAGCAGCTCTGCCAAAGAACCTGCGGCAGCGGGTTGCCCAGTATCTCCATGAGAGTTTCCTGGAGATCTGATGCAGATTCCCGTGAAGTGAGAGAGTCAATCAACACCCTGTTCCGCC
>NW_020664563.1:1379721-1412542 GCF_002925995.2 Terrapene triunguis | reverse complement strand
TCGCCCTCCACATCCACGTCCAAGATTTCCTCCTCCTGGTTTGGTCCACTCTTGACTGACACGTGAGCCACCGAAGTATCCATGTTGGTATTCGCAGTGGAGGTGGGGTCGCCACCGAGTATCATGTCCAGCTCTTTGTAGAACCGGCAGCTCGTGGGCACCAGAGTGGCAGTTTGCCTCCGGTGGTAGGTGTTCCGCAGCTCCTTCACTTTGACCCTGCAGTGCAGTGTGTCCTGGTCATGGCCCCTTTCTGTCATGCATCATGAAATCTGTCTGTAGGTATCATAATTCCTACGGCTGGAGCGCAGCTGGGATTGGACAGCCTCCTCTCCCCAAATGCTGATGAGTTCCAGCAGCTCGGTATTGCTCCAAGCAGGGGATCGCCTGGTGCATGGAGCAGGCATGGCCACCTGGAAAGATGTGCTGAGACCATTGCACGCATCACCGAGCAAACAGGTAGGGGACTTTCAAAATTCCAAAGGAATTTACGGGATAGGGATGACGGTTGGTCACCTGAGGGCTGGGCAGTAGAGTTCAAACCGATGACCAGAGAGGTGAGAACAGTCATTGTGGAACACCACCTGGAAGCCAATCGCAGTGCTGTAATCGACCAGGGTGTCTACACTGGCACCATGGTGCTGTAGCCCCGGCGCAGAAAGCTGTATGCCTCTCTTTACAGCGCTGCAACTGCGCAGTTTCTGTGCACTAAGTGGGTTGGCAGTGTGTACACATCGGGAGTTACAACACAGAAAGCTGCTTTACTGCGCAGAAATTTGCCGGTGTAGACAGGGCCTTAGTGGTGAATTGTGCTCACAACCAAAGTCCAACAGCTTGGCCTGTGTAGTGAATAGCTAGTGTCCAGATGGAGACTCCAGCTCTATTGTGCGTTGGAGCTACTAATAAATAACTTTGCAGGCAACATTGATTGCTTTATTTGTTGCCTGCTCTCAAAATTCAAAGATGATGGGGAAAGCAGTAACTGTAATAGGGTTGGATGATGATAAAGCATTTAATAGTCTTGT
Source organism: Terrapene triunguis (assembly GCF_002925995.2). Lineage (NCBI taxonomy): Eukaryota > Metazoa > Chordata > Testudines > Emydidae > Terrapene > Terrapene triunguis. Next base: position 1,411,520 of record NW_020664563.1, on the reverse strand, counting down.
TAAATCCCATTCTAAAAACTAATTCAAATGACATGCTATTGTGAGTACTGAAAACTTTCTAGCAGTCCTTACTCAAAGGGCTATGCTAAAGAGTCATGTATTGAGTTTGGCAAACCTATCTGAGGGGATACCACTGGGATCAGTGCCACGTCTTTTACTTAAAATCTTCATTAGTGATTACAAGGAGCAGACAGCATGATGATATAATCTGCAGATCAAACCAAACTGGGAGGACTTGCAAACACTGTGGACAGATAAATAAAACAAGGGGGCCTAGAGACCTGCATGGAGAATAAGGGTATGTCTACACTACGAGGGTAGTTCGATTTCACTTAAATCGAATATGTGGAATCGATATTGCAAAGTCAAACGTGTGTGTCCACACTAAGGACAGTAATTCGACTTTGTGAGTCCACACTAACGGGGCAAGCGTCGACATTGGAAGCAGTGCACTGTGGGCAGCTATCCCACAGTTCCCGCAGTCCTCGCTGCCCATTGGAATTGTGGGTCGAGCCGCCAATGCCTTCTGGGTAAAAAAAATGTGTCGAGGGTGCTTTTGGGTAAGTGTCGTCATCCGTCCGTCACTCCCGCCCTCCCTCCCTGAAAGCGCCGGCGGGAAATCAGTTCGCGCACTTTTCTGGTCAGTGACAGCGCGGGCGCCACAGCACTGCGAGCATGGAGCCCGCTGCGACCATCGCTGCAGTTGTGGCCGTTCTCAACACCTCGCAGCTTCTCATCCACCTTTCCCAGAGGCAGATACAGAGAAATCAGGCAAGGAGGCTACGGCAGCGGGGTGAGGATCTGAAGTCTGAGAGTAGCACAGACCTGTCAGAAACCACGAGACCCAGCGCCGAGGACATCACGGTGGCAATGGGTCATGTGGATGTGGTGGAACGGCGATTCTGGGCCCGGGAAACAAGCACGGACTGGTGGGACCGCATAGTGCTGCAGGTCTGGGATGAATCCCAGTGGCTGCGAAACTTTCGCATGCGGAAGGGGACTTTCCTGGAACTTTGTGAGTTGCTGTCCCCTGCCCTGAAGCGCAATGACACCCGGATGCGAGCAGCCCTGACTGTCCAGAAGCGAGTGGCCATAGCCCTCTGGAAGCTTGCAACGCCGGACAGCTACCGGTCAGTCGCGAACCACTTTGGCGTGGGCAAATCTACCGTGGGGGTTGTTGTGATGCAAGTAGCCAACGCAATCGTTAAGGTACTGCTCTCAAAGGTAGTGACCCTGGGAAACGCGCAGGTCATCATAGATGGCTTCGCCGCGATGGGATTCCCAAACTGCGGTGGGGCTATAGATGGAACTCACATCCCTATCCTGGGACCGGACCACCAGGCCAGCCAGTACATCAACCGAAAGGGCTACTTTTCTATGGTGCTGCAAGCACTGGTGGACCATAGGGGACGTTTTACCAACATCAACGTCGGATGGCCGGGCAAGGTTCATGACGCTCGCGTGTTCAGGAACTCAGGCCTGTTTAGATGGCTGCAGGAAGGTATTTACTTCCCAGACCACAAAATAACTCTTGGGGATGTGGAGATGCCTACAGTGATCCTCGGGGACCCAGCCTACCCGCTAATGCCCTGGCTCATGAAGCCCTATACTGGCGCCCTGGACACTGAAAAAGAACTCTTCAACTACCGGCTGAGCAAGTGCAGAATGGTGGTGGAGTGTGCTTTTGGCCGTCTCAAGGGGAGATGGAGAAGCTTACTGACTCGCTGTGATCTCAGCGAAACCAATATCCCCATTGTTATTGCAGCTTGCTGTGTGCTCCACAATCTCTGTGAGAGCAAGGGGGAGACCTTTATGGCGGGGTGGGAGGTTGAGGCAAATAGCCTGGCTGCTGATTACGCCCAGCCAGACAGCCGGGCGATTAGAAGAGCCCAGCGGGACGCGCTGTGCATCCGGGAGGCTTTGAAAGCTAGGTTCCTCAGTGAGCAGGGTAACCTGTGACTATTAACTTTGTTTAAAGAGAAGCTGAACCTGCCCCCGTTTCTTTACCCAGTTTATGTTGACTATCCTCTCCAGCTACATACCCCCTTCACCCCCTTCCCAAAAAATAAAATCAGTTCTATTTTCTTAATGAACACCGTTGTCTTTATTACTGTTTTCGTGGGAATGTTTTAAACCTGGGACGCAGACTGTGGTGGGGGGCGGGTGTAGTGTAGTGATGCAAATGATGCCTCTAAACTCCAGGAATGACAGGCTCCGCACTGGTGGACTGGTTGTTTCAACGGAGCCTGCCAGCCGTCCTGGGCGGGACTGCGTGTATGTGTCGGCTATGTGACTTTCTGGCAGGGGGAGGAGGGTTACAGATCCCCTGCTGCGTGCCTCTGTGATCCAGGATAAGGACCGCTGCATAAGATCTGTAACTGCCCTCCCCCGCCACAAAGTCACAGAGCAACCTCCCCCCCCCCTCCCCAGAACATGAAAACCACCTCCCAGACTGACCAGGGTAACTAGTAACTGCACTGTGTATGTGCCCTGCTGCTGGACCTGCCCCCGCCTCTGTACCCTGCTAAAGGTGACTGTCCTGTCCAATTACCAACCACCTTCCCCCCCTTCACACAGACTCTCCTCCAAAAGAAAATGATGGAAACAGTAATTAACAGAAACGTATATTTTATTAGTAACTACACATGCGGGCAGGGGACTGGACTCGATGACCTCTCGAGGTCCCTTCCAGTCCTTGAATCTATGAAACGGGGGGGTGAAACTTGGACGGGGGCTTGTGTGAGGTGGGTAGGAAAGGACTTTTCAGATTTTGGGGAATGAGAGCCTTCTAGTGCTACAGCACTCTGCAGGGGTGGAGTGAAACTTTTCACGGCCCCTGCCGCCCCTCCTTCTTTGGACTTTGGGTGAGGGGGGTATGGGACTTGGTGGCGGGGGAGGGTGGTTACAGATACACTGCAGCGGGGCTCTCTCCTCCTGCCTCCGGTCCTGCAGAACATCCACAAGGCGCCGGAGCGTGTCCGTTTGCTCCCTCATCAGTCCAAGCAGCGTTTGAGTCGCCTGCTGGTCTTCCTGACACCACCTCTCCTCCCGTTCCATGTTTGCTCTGTGCATTTGGAACAAGTTCTCCCTCCACTGTGTCTGCTGGGCTGCCTGGGCTCGGGAGCAGCACATTAGTTCTGAGAACATGTCCTCCCGCGTCTTCTTCCTCCGCCTAATCTGCGCTAGCCTCTGGGACTGTGATGCCAGGCTGGGTTGGGAGACAGTCGCAGATGTGGCTGTGGGAATGGGAAAAAGGGAGTGAATTCCTCAGAAAGATAAATGTAGTTGTGAACAAAGAACATAGTCTTTCTCTGTGAACAAGACCATGCACTGCACCTATCACATGCGCACTCAGGACAAGGTCGAATTTTCGGCCCTCGCCTTCAGTGCCTGTGGTCTTGCAGTGGCGATCTGAGAAGCGGGGCAGGACACCGGAATTTGTGTAGCGGGCAAACATGGTAAGCCGTAGACTTGTGGCTGCTTAAAACTTTAATAGTAGCACTGGCCTCCTTTCACATTGAAAGCAATGCCAGTCTCTGCTGCCGGCAATCAGGCAAGCATGAACTCTGCCCCTGTCCCACCCCCTCGCGGCTGTCCCAGGGAAAGATCCCTGTATGCTGCCCCTCTCCTGCCTCCACCGCGTGGCTGTAAAGCAGTCCCAATACTAACATTCCCCTACCTAATTCAAAGCAGGGCATCATGAGCGACATCACCCTGATGAGGATCTCGGACAGCGAAAAGGAACGGATGCTTAGGGAAAGCCTGCAAAAACCAGGGCCGTATGCCGCCATGCTCTGCAGGGCAATGATCCCTGAGTACTTGATTGTCTCCTGGCGCGGAAACGTTTCGTACCACGGAGGACCCAATAAGGTCGCTCTCCCCAGGAACCTCATGAACAGGCTTGAACATTACCTCCAGGAGAGCTTCGTTGAGATCTCCCATGAGGATTTCATCTCTATCCCCGGACATATAGACCGGATTTTGGTGTAGCTGCACTGGCAGGGACTAAAGAGTGGAGCGTCTTGGGCAGCAGAATCATGAAAAACCGGACATTGTTATATTTTTTTTAAATAGTTGGGACTAAATAGTTAAGCGCCCAGGGCAAAGAAATCATGAAAAACCCGTTGTTAATATTATAAATATTCCAGTTCTGTTAAAAATAAATGTTTACATGTTTAAAACACTTACTGCTTGATCCTTCCCCTGATTCTGTGTCCGGGGTAACGGCTGGGGACGGTTGGTAGGGGATCTCAGTAAGGGTGATGAAGAGCTCCTAGCTGTCGGGGAAATCAGCGGTGCAAGCGCTGTCGACTGCCTCGTCCTCCTCATCTCCTTCCTCATCTTCCCCGTCCGCTAACATGTCCGAGGAACCGGCCGCAGACAATATCCCATCCTCAGAGTCCACGGTCACGGGTGGGGTAGTGGTGGCGGCCGCACCTAGGATGGAATGCAGTGCCTCGTAGAAACGGGATGTGTGGGGCTGGGATCCGGAGCGTCCGTTTGCCTCTTTGGTTTTTTGGTAGCCTTGTCTCAGCTCCTTGATTTTCACGCGGCACTGCGTTGCATCCCGGCTGTATCCTCTCTCTGCCGTGGCTTTAGAGATCTTCTCATATATCTTTGCATTCCGTCTTTTGGAGCGCAGCACGGACTCATCGCCCCACACAGCGAGGAGATCCAAGACTTCCCGATCAGTCCATGCTGGGGCCCTCTTTCTATTCTGGGATTGCACGGTCACCTCTGCTGGAGAGCTCTGCATCGTTGCCAGTGCTGCTGAGCTCGCCATGATGTCCAAACAGGAAATGAGATTCAAACTGCCCAGACAGGAAAAGGAATTCAAATTTTCCCGGGGCTTTTCCTGTGTGGCTGGTCAGAGCATCCGAGCTCGGACTGCTGTCCAGAGCGTCAACAGAGTGGTGCACTGTGGGATAGCTCCCGGAGCTATTACCGTCGATTTCCATCCACACCTAGCCTAATTCGATATGGCCATTTCGAATTTAGCGCTACTCCTCTCGTTGGGGAGGAGTACAGAAGTCGAATTTAAGAGAGCTCTATGTCGAACTAAATAGCTTCGTGGTGTGGACGGGTGCAGGGTTAATTCGATGTAACGGCGCTAAATTCGACATAAACGCCTAGTGTAGACCAGGCCTAAGATCAATCTTCGGGTGTGGGAGGAAATGCAATTTAGTTAATCTTGGAGGATACAACCTGAAACTCTCTCACTTTATGGGAGGGGGATATCTGGAAAGCAGCTATTCCTGGGGTGATGATGGAGACCAAGTTGTAAAAGAGAGAGTTTTGAAAATTTTCCAATGAAAAAGTTTTTTCTGTTGACAAATAAGGTTTCATAGAAAACAAACTTTCACACAATTTTCTGATTTGAAGAAATGTTTTAAAATTTAAAAAAAAAAATCAGGAATTTTTTTCAAATGAAAAACTTTAGGAAAAGAGAGCGTGGTTTTTAATTTTCCACTTGCTGTAGTGAGCAATAGTCTCTGCACAGGGTTGGCCCCTGGCTGGAGGCACAAGCACTTTTGTTACCGTATGAAGCTGTTACCCCTTCCTTCTCTGATCAACGGTCAACTTCCAGCTGCCACAGCACCTTTGGACTCCCAAGTTCCACCTGGCTCTCAGAGTGATTGAAGCCGGTGATATTCTGAACAAACAGAGCTCTCAACCCTGCATGTAGCTGTTCATATCACTTCACACCAACTCAACAGATGTTCTGGGCTTCAGAGTGAGCATCCTGGAATTTTCCTCTATAGTGTGACAAAGTTCCTTCTCTGCCTTGGTGGGTTCTGCGCTTTCTGGCGGATTTGCTCGCCTCAGAGGTTTTCGGCAGTCCTCAGTTTGGCTCCTTTTGTTAGGGGCACAAACCTGCCGTTCACTCGGCTAACCTCATCACTGGCCAGCATGGGGAAAAGGAGGAGAACAATGTCCCGCAGTCTCTGCTGGCCCACCTAATGGGTCTGGGGACAAGCCAGAGACCTTCCCCTTTGGTGGGACCTACAGTCCAGATCAACTCCTCTTATATCAAATAGGGAGTTAGGGGGAACCCGGGCCCGCCCTCTACTCCAGGTTCCAGCCCAGAGTCCTGTGGATTACAGCGGTCTTTAGTGTCTCCTGTAACAGCTGCATGACAGCTACAACTCCCTGGGCTACTTTCCCATGGCCTCCTCCCAACACCTTCTTTGTCCTCACCTTCCTCCTCATGTCTGGTAACGCTTGTACTTCTCTGTTCTCCAGCAGGAGGCCTATTCACTTTCCGCTTCTTGTGCGCCTCTTGCTTCCGGCTCCTTGCACGCCCCTCATTGACTGCAGTGAGGTCCTTTTTAAACCAGGTGCCCTTTTTAGCCTGCCTGTCTTAGTGGATTCTAGCAGCTTCTTAATTGGCTCCAGGTGTCCTAATTAGTCTGCCTGCCTTAAATGGTTCCAGCAAGTTCCTGATTGTTCTGGAACCGCCCGTTACCTTACCCAGGGAAAAGGGACCTGCTCATTCTGAGGCTGATCTACCTGCCTTCTACTCTTTTGAGGTTGTTCTGCTGGCCGGTTGCCCCCCTGGCTGCTGCTGTGGGGAGGGCCCTGCTGGTGTGACCCTCAGAGGGGAGTGCGAGGCCCCACTTTTTTTCATCATTTCTGGGGCCTCCCCTGGCTGGGTTGCTGCTGCCCTTGCTGCCGATGCTGCTGCTGGGGAGCTGTTACTGCTGTTGGAGCTGAGGAGGGAGTAGAGGAGGCCTTGTTTTGTGGAGGGGGTTTGTAACATCCTTGCTTCTGTGGTGGTAGGTGCCTTTGCTGTGGGGAGCTGGGGGAGTGGCCTGGAGCCCTCCCCCTAGTCCACCCGCTCCACCACTGCCACCACCACTGCCCTTTCCACCTGCCTTCTGGCTCTGTTCTCTGCTCCCCGGCCCAGCAGTTTGCTCTGCCCTTCTAACCATCCAGAGACCGTAGCGGCAGCGAACAGGCATTTGTATTTCAGACGCCCGTGAGTGCTCGTTTCCTTTCCCCTCCCTTGGCTTTGTCCTCCCTCCCCTGCTGCATTTGGCTGGTGGGCCCCCTTTTCCTCTGCCTCGTCCACTGCCCTGTTCTTGCAGCTGCTTGCCCCCTTTCCCTTTGCTGCCTGCCCCGCCCGTCCCCTTTCTACCACCCTGTTTGCTCTGGTTTGCCCTGTTTTGTTTTTTGGTCCTTGATTAGTTTGTTTGCCCCGCCCTTGTCCCATGGTGCAGGCGTGGTTGCCAGCCCCATTTTCCCCTCTTTTAGTTTGGTTGTTTTTTCAACCCACCGTGTTCTTTTTTCCATGCCTGAGGCACCCCTGATTTAGCCCTCCCCTGCATTCCGCCCCCAAGCTTCTTGCCCTCCCTCCAGGTCAGCCCTTATTGCCTGCGTGCCCACGTTCCACTGTTGCCGTTTGAGATTCTTCCTCCCCCCTTTTTTTTTTCCCCATTGGTTCCTTCACTGACGCACACTCCCCCATGATGTCTTAGTTTTCCCTTCCTTTCCTTAGTGGAGCCGGTTTCTTTTTCATCTTGTGCTGGAATTGTGTTCCTTGTCTTCCTTTGTCCCTTTCTGTTGGTGCCCCTCCACCCTGCTTTCAGCCTAGCAGGTGGGGTGTGGTAGCCGTTCTCCTCCCCTTCCCTCCCCTCCCACTCCTCCGTCCCTTTCCTTCCATTTCCCTGCCCTAGCGGCTGTCCCCTTCCCTCCCTTTCTGTGGTGGGTGATTCAGGGGGTGGGACTTCCCTGGACGCCCCTGCAGCTCCCTTTCAGTCTCCCTCCTCACACCCTCCCTTGCGATGGCCGCCTCAACTGCCGCTGCCGGGCTGCCTGCCATCGCTGCCATTGAGGCACCGGCGGGCACGGATAGGGGCTCCCGAGACTCCGCTGCTGCTGCCGCGACCTTGGCCGCCTCCACTTCTGAGACCGCACCCTTGGCCGGTGGGAAGGGCTGGGGGACGAAGAAGGGCAAGGGTCCTGCCTGGAAGGTGAAACCCCCCGTGACAGTGGTTCCTTCTCCCGCTGCAGCCCTGTCAATGGCCACAGCTCCCCCTTCTCCCTTGCCCATTGTTCCCTCCACCAGCTCTGGGGGTGACGCTCCCTCGGCCCCCAGGGTGTACATCCAGGTGGCTGCGACCCCCTCCGCTCGCCGCCTCGCTGTCTGCTCCAGCCGCCTCCCGGAATGCCATTCCCGACAGCCGGGGCCCCTTTCCCACCCTCACCAGGGAGCATGGGGTGCGTTGCCTCCTGGTGCTGACCTCACCCCATGTAGAAACCTACGTGATGGTGGGGCCCACGGCCATGGTGGCGGCCTCTAAGATGTTTGGGAAGGTGGAGTTCTTCCTGGCGTCGGAGGCCGCTGCCCAGGAGGCGGTGGAGAGGGGCTTGGCGGTGGGGGGCATTCACGTCCCCCTCGAGCCTTTGGAGGACCTGGGCGTACGGGTGGTTTTCTCCTCTGTTCCTCCCTTCCTCCCCAATGCTGCCCTTTTGCCATTCCTCTCCACCCTGGGGAGGCCCCTGTCCGTCCTCAGCCCCCTTCCGTTGGGCTGTAAGGACCCCGCCCTCTGCCACGTTTTGTCATTCCGCCGGCAGGTGCAGGTTCAAGTTCCGCCGACGGCACATGACGGGGAGGCTCTGGAGGGGTCCTTTCTGGTGCCCCATCGAGGGGCCCAGTACCGGGTTTATTATTCTTCGGGGGTGGACCGGTGCTTTCTCTGCCGGGCGGCGGGGCATGTCCGGAGGGACTGCCCCCTGACCCGGCTTGGAGGGGCATCTGGGACCCCCGATACCCGGAAGGGCGTCGGCTCTATCATCGCCGGCGGCCCTGATCGCCCGGTCCCTGGGGTCACCCCTCCTCCATCCGTGACCGTTGTCAACTCTGCTCGGGTCTCGGGGGAGGCCCCCCGGCGTGCCCAGATGAGGGTGCGGGCCCTGCCGCTGAGGTGGGTAGTAGACCGGGGCCCGTGCCGGTAGCAGGACCCAAGCGGGGCTTGCCTCAGGGGGAGTCTGTCCCTTTCCCTGTTGTCTGGCGCCCCCCCTCTCCCCTTCCCTCCGCCTCAGGTGGTTGCCCCCGTTTCAACCTCTGCAACACCCCGGGCCCTGACCATCTGCCCGGCCGCGAATGGTAATCTGACTGACGCCGCCGTGCCCATTGTGGCGATGGCCAACGCCAAGCGGCCAGGCTCTGAGCCCACGGGTGCCCTACCCCATGAGGCGGGGCTGCAGCTCCTGCCTCCCCCCAGCGCTGTAATCGTGGGTGCCTTGTTTAGTGGGGCATCTGAGCCTCGCACTGTGGAGGCGCCCCACTCCCTTGCTGCCCCTTTAACTACCATGTCAGGTCGAGAGGCACCATGCCCCGGTGGCTCTGCCACTTGGGCTCTAGATTTTGTCCCTGCCCTGACCCTGCTCCCGTCCTAGATCTGTGTCCTGTCCCTGACCCTGTTCCAGCCCTTGTTCCTGTCCTTAACCTCTTTTCCCTCCCCTCTCCTGTTGCTGCCGCCCCTGGGGTTGCCTCATTTTCTTTTTACAGAGGCCCCCAGGAGGCGGTTTTTGTTTTTCCCTCTTCTGGCCCATCTGGGGCTGCAGTTCTCCCTCCGTCATTGTCCCTAGGGCCGAGTGTTGCGTTGGGTGGAGCGGTGCCGGAGGGACGGGCACCAAGGCGGGGCTCTGATCCCCTGCGTGCCCATCTCGATGGGCCACGGGGCTGGCAGGGAGGTCCAATCGGGGGACGCCCTAGGGTCTGTGACCCCGGACACTGCTGCGCAGAGGAGCAAGATGCGCTCTTTCTTGGAGGACACTTGTGGCTCCACGAATAGAGTGCATCTCGCTCTTCAGCGCTGGGGGGATTTCCATCTTGTTCTCCAGACCGTGAGGGCCATTATGGGGGAGGGCAAAGGGACCGGGAAGCGGGATGCTGCGGCTTACCAGTGGGCCCGCGGCTTCCGTGACACCCTGCTGGCTTTCGGGGTTGGTCACAGTTTGCTGCGGGGTCCAATGGGCGCCGCTAGCGCCCCAGACTGCGAGGATCATCCCCAGCCCTCCTTATGTCACCGTCCATCTTTGCCACTTTGAACACCCGCGGCTGTAGGTCGGGTCTCCGGAGGTGCCAGGTGCTCTCTTTCCTTCGGGAGGAGGGGTACTTGGTTATTTTCCTGCAGGAGACCCACACGGACCCAGCCGCTGAAGCGAGCTGGCGGCTGGAGTGGGGGGACAGGGTCTACTTTAGCCACCTTTCGGCCCGTCAGGGCGGGGTAGCGACCCTGTTCTCCCCGCACCTACAGCCCGAGGTGCTGGGGATTACCGAGGTCGTGCCAGGTCGCCTGCTGCATCTCCGAGTTCGGGTGGAGGGGCTAACGTTGTATTTTGTCAATGTCTATGCCCCAGCATCCGGTCCGGTGAGAGCGTGCTTCTTTCAGCAGGCGTCTGCCTTCCTCAGTACTTTGGATCCTCGCGAATGCCTGGTCCTGGGTGGAGACTTCAACTGCAGCCTCGAGGAGTGGGACCGCACGGGGATCAAGCCGAGCCCAGCCGCTGCAGACGTCCTCAGGGAGATCATAGTCCATCACTCCCTGGTGGACGTCTGGCGTGATCACCACCCAGACGACGACTCTATGTTCACTTTTGTCTGGGTGGAGGAACAACGGTCGAGCCACTCCCGGTTGGATCGCATCTATTTCTCTCGCTGTCATCTTTCACAGGCCCACTCCTCCAGCGTTTGGCCGGCCCCGTTGTCGGACCACCACTTGGTGGCCGTGACGGCCTCTCTTTCTTCGGAGAGGCCGGGGCCGGCTTATTGGTATTTCAATAACAGCCTGCTGGAGGATGTGGGATTTGTGGCATCCTTCCGGGAGTTTTGGCTGGCCTTGCGGGAATAGAGGCGTGCCTTTCCCTCAGCGCGGCAGTGATGGGATGTGGAGAAGGTGCGCGCCCGGCTCTTCTACCGTAGCCACACCCGGGGCATCAGCTGGTGGAGGGATGTGGTGATAGAGCAGCTGGAGCAGGAGGTATTGGAACTGGAGAAGTGTCTGGCCGCCAGCCCCGGAGATCCACCCCTCTGTGGAGCATACTGGGAGAAGCGGGAGGAGCTCTGGGCCCTCGACAATCTTCGTGCCCGGGGTGCCTTCGTATGATCCCTCATCCATCTCCTGTGGGAGATGGATCACGGCTCCCGCTTCTACACCCTGGAGAAGAAGAGGGGGGCGAAAAAGCACGTCCTCTGCCTCTTGGCAGAGGACGGCGCCCCCCTCACGGATCCGGTGGAGATGTGCGAGAGGGCCAGGGCCTTCTACGCTGGCCTTTTCTCCCCAGATCCAACCGACGCTGATGCCTGCGGAGTGCTTTGGGACGGACTCCCGACCGTCAGCACGGGCAACCGGGACCGGCTGGAGCTTCCTCTCACTCTGGCCGAATTCTCGGAAGCCCTCCGTCTCATGCCCACCAATAAATCTCCGGGCATGGACGGGCTGACCGTGGAGTTCTACCGCGTGTTCTGGGACGTCCTCGGCCCGGACCTTGCCACCGTCTGGGCCGAGTCCTTGGAGAGCGGGGTCCTCCCTCTTTTGTGCAGGCGGGCGGTGCTCACCTTATTGCCGAAGAAGGGGGACCTCTGTGATCTCCGGAATTGGCGTCCCGTCTCGCTCCTCAGCACAGACTATAAGGTCGTGGCGAAGGCCATCTCGCTGCGGCTACGGTCCGTGCTGGCGGACGTGATCAATCCAGACCAGACCTACATCTTCCCGGGCCGTACCATCTTTGACAATCTTTATCTGGTCTGGGATCGCTTGGAGCTTGGGTGTAGGTAGGGATGGTCTGTCGTTCGCCCTCCTGTTCCTGGATCAGGAGAAGGCGTTCGACCGGATGGACCACGGGTATCTCCTGGGCACTCTGCGGGCATTCAGCTTCGGACCCCGGTTTGTGGGTTTCTCCAGGTGCTGTATGCCTCCGCAGAGTTTTTGGTCAGGCTCAACTGGACCCTGACCTCACCTGTCAGCTTTGGGCGAGGGGTGTGTCAAGACTGCCCGCTGTCGGGTCAGCTGTACACTCTGGCCATTGAGCCCTTCCTTCGTCTCCTTCATAAGAGGTTGACGGGGTTGGTGCTCCGTGAGCAGGAGGTGCGGCTGGTCCTGGCAGCGTACGCCGACGACGTGCTCCTTGTGGTACAGGACCCAGACGACCTGGTGCGGGTGGAGGCTTGTCAAGCTGTTTATTCAGCGGCCTCCTCCGCCCGGGTCAACTGGGTCAAGAGCTCTGGCCTGGTGGTCGGGGCCGGGTGGCAGGCGAGCCCCCTCCCACCCGCGCTTCAAGCCATCCGGTAGAGCATGGGTCCGCTACTCTATCTTGGCGTTTATCTTTCCGCCACGCATCCGTCTCTGCCGGAGAACTGGCACGGTTTAGAGGGCAGGGTGACTGGGCGGTTGCGGAGCTGGACAGGACTGCTCCTGTGCCTCTCCCTCCGGGGGAGAGCACTAGTGCTCAACCTACTGGTCCTGTCCATGCTCTGGCACCGACTCAACACCCTGTGCCCGCCCCCCGTGTTCCTGGCCAATCTCCAGAGGTTGGTTCTGGAGTTTTTTTGGCCGGGACTGCACTGGGTCTCTTCCGGGGTTCTCCATCTCCCCCTGGAGGAGGGCGGACAGGGCCTGATGTGCATGTGCATGCAGGTCCATGTCTTCCGCCTCCAGGCTCTGCAGAGACTCCTTTATAGTGCAGGTGGCTCGGCGTGGAGCCTATTGGTGCACGCCTTCTTCCGCCACCTGCGAGGGCTCCAATATAACCGGCAGCTCTTTTTTCTCCATCCGAGAGGTCTTCCGTGAGACCTCTCCGAGCTGCCGGTCTTCTACCAGGACCTCCTCCGGACCTGGAGGCTGGTTTCAGCAACCAGGTCCTTTGTGGCCACCGAGGGGGTAGATCTCGCGGAGCCCCGTTACACAATCCCCATCTTTGTGTGCAGGTGGCGGAGTCCTCCTTGGTGTGCCGGAGGTTGGTCCTGGCGGGAGTCATCAAGATTGGAGACCTCCTGGACTACGACCTGTGGGGCTGGGTGAATCCCCAGGCGCTCGGTCGGCGCATGGGGCTCTCCACCCTTACGACCCCCCGGCGCGTACTCCAGGAGGTGGAGGCAGCCCTGCCTCCCGCGGCTCGGTTTTTCCTCGAGCGGGTCCTGCGAGAGGGTGCGCCCCGCCCACCCATCACTCCAGGCCCTCCGGATCTTTCCATCGGCCCCCTGCCCCGTGAGCCTTCCTGGCCTTCCCCCCCCCCCATACCTCCAGCTGGCTGCATGTAATGCAGCCGGTTTGTTTCCAAACCGCGCCAAGGGGCCATCTGTACGCGCTCATGCTGCACACGCTTCATTACCCCACCCTCGTGTCCCACCTAGACACCAAGTGGCGGGACCTTCTACCAGCAGTGGAGGGTGGGAAACCCCGGTGGGCCAGTTTCTATTCCACCTTAGTCCCGCGGCCAGCCGGGGATATCAGCTGGCGGCTCCTGCTTGGAGCTGTGAGCACAGGCGTGTACTTGGCGCGGTTTACCACTGTGCCTGAAGCCTGTCCCTTCTGTGGCGTGAAGGAGACCCTGGCGCACGCATACCTTCAGTGCGCCAGGCTGCAGCCCCTCTTCCAGCTCCTCCAGAACCTCTTATTGAGGTTCTGGCTGCACTTTTCCCCGCACTTATTTCTTTATGCACACCCGATCCGAGGCCTCACGAAGTCGTGGGACCACCTCGTCAACCTCCTTCTAGCCATGGCCTAGGTGGCCATTCGTAACACCAGGGAGATGAGTTTGGCAGAGGGGGGGCCTGCGACTGGGGCCGTTTTTCGTTCTTTCATCCGTTCACGTATCCGGGCACAGTTCCTCTGGGCAGCATCCACCGGCTCTCTTGATGTTTTCGAGGAGCAGTGGGCACTGTCTGGGGTTCTCTGCTCGGTGTTCCCTTCCGGTTCCTTAGTTTTGGCCCTTTGACCCCCACGCCTGTTCCTGTTATTGCCTTTGTTGTCCCCCGAACTCAGTTGGGTTCCGGGTTTAGTAGCCCCTCCTTAGGCGGGAGGAGGGGCTTTCAGCAGTGGGCTAGCTAGCACTCGCCCACGTCCCGGTATGCAAAAGGATCACTCTCCTGTAGCCCTCTGGCCTGACCCTGTCACAATAGATAGATGGGGATCATGCTACTGAGGGGAGAGTTTCTAGTCATTCTTTATACAGCTCTGGTCATTCCTGGAGTATCACACTTAGTGTTCCTCAACAAACAGTAAGGAATTCATAGAAGAGCAATAGAAATGTTCATAAGAACGGCCATGTGACAGGTTGGGTCACAGAGACCCCACTTTGGGATGTGCTGAGACTGCTTCTGAGCCCGTTTTCTTTGCCAGTTTGGACCTCCAGACCACTGTCTTGTTGAGCCAGACACACTAGCCTGCTGTGAACACAGACTCAGGTCTGAACCACATCCCCGAAAGCTGCAGGCTTCAACTGAAAACCACTTAGCAGGTACTCCTGTCTCCAGCACCCAGATACCCAGTTCCCAATGGGGTCCAAACCCCAAATACATCCATTTTACTCTGTATAAAGCTTATACAGGGTAAACTCATAAATTGTCCACCCTCTATAACACTGATAGAGAGAGGAGCACAGCTGTTTGCTCCCCCAGGTATTGATTACTTACTCTGGGTTAATTAATAAGCAAAAAGTGATTTTATTAATTATCAAAAGTAGGATTTAAGTGGTTCCAAGTAATAACAGACAGAACAAAGTAAGTTATCTAGCAAAATAAAACGAAACACGTAAATCTATGCCTGATACAGTAAGAAACTGAATGCAGGTGAATCTCACCCTCAGAGATGTCCCAATAAGCTTCTTTCACAGATTGTACTTCTTCCTAGTCTGGGTCCAGCAATCACTCACACCCCTGTAGTTACTGTCCTTTGTTCCAGTTTCTTTCAGGCATCTCTTGGGGGTGAAGAGGCCATCTCTTGAGCCAGCTGAAGACAAAATGGAGAGGTTTCCAGGGCCTTTTATATTCTTTCTCTTGTGGGCAGAAACCCCTTTGTTCTCCTGTGCAAAATCACAGCAGCAAGATGGAGTTTTAACAACCTGGGCAAGTCACATGTCCATGAATCATTCAGCTTTTTGCAGACTGACGCCATTGTTTACATGTTAGTTTGAACGTTCCCAGAAAAACTCATTGAGAATCAAACACATTGAGATACAAGTACATAGCCAATATTCATAACTTCAAATACAAAAATGATACACACAGACAGCGTAATCATAACCAGCAAACTACAACCTTTCCATAGACGCCCCCGCTTGACCTCCTCTGTACAAGATCTGGTGCAACCATAGGACCCTGGTTGCAACAATGATCTATACACTCACAGTTCATGTCAATAACATCACAGGCCATGCTGGGTCAGACCAATGGTCCATCTAGCCCAGTGTCCTGTCTTCTGACAGTGGCCAATCCCAAGTGCTTCAAAGGGAATGAACAGAACAGGCAATCATTGAGTGATCCATCCCCTGGCAGCCAGAGGTTTAGGGGCACCCAGAGCATGGGGTTGCATCTCTGATCATCGTGGCTAATAGCCATCAACTTATCTAGTTCTTTTTTGAACTCTGTTATAGTCTAGGCCTTCACAACATTCTCTTACAAAGAGTTCCACAGGTTGACTGCGTTATGTGAAAAAATACTTCCTTTTGTTTTTAAACCTGCTGCCTATTAATTTCATTTGGTGACCCCTAGTTCTTGTGTTGTGAGGAGTAAATAACACTTCCTTATTTACTTTCTCCACACCACTCATGATTTTATAGACCTCTATCAGATCCCCCTCTAGTCGCCTCTTTTCCAAACCAGGAAGTCCCAGTCTTATTAATCTCTTCATACGGAATGTGTTCCATACCCCTAATCATTTTTGTTGCCCTTTTCTGTTCCTTTTCCAATTCCAGTATATCTTTTTTGAGATGTGGTAACCAGATCTGCATGCAGTATTCAAGGTGTGGGTGTATCATGAATTTATATAGAGGCAATATTATTTTTTCTGTTTTCTTATCTATCCCTTTCTTAATGATTCCCAGCATTTTGTTAGGTTTTTTTGACTGCACGTTGAGCAGATGTTTTCAGAGAACTATCCACAATGACTCCAAGATCTCTTTCTTGAGTGGTAACAGCTAATTTAGATCCCATCATTTTATATGTATAATTGGGATTAATGTGCATTACTTTGTGTTTATCAACATTGAATTTCATCTGCTATTTTGTTGTCCAGTCACCCAGTTTTGTGAGATCCCTTTGTAACTCTTCAGTCTGCTTTTGACTTCACTATCTTGAGTAGTTTTGTATCGTCTGCAAATTTTGCCACCTCACTGTTTACCCCTTTTTCGAGATCATTTATGAATATGTTGACTAGTACTGGTCTCAGTTCATCCCTCTGGGGGATACCGCTATTTACCTCTCTCAGTTCTGAAAACTGACCATTTAATCCTACCCTATCTTTTAACCAGTTACTGATCCATGAGAGGACCTTTCCTCTTATTCCATGACAGCTTACTTTGCTTAAGAGCCTTTGGTGAGGGATCTTGTCACAGGCTTTCTGAAAATCTAAGTATGCTCTATCCTCTGGATCCCCCTTGTCCACATACTTGTTGATCCCCCCCCTCAAAGAATTCTAGTAGATTGGTGAGGCGTGATTTCCCTTTACAAAAGCCATGTTGACTCTTCCCCAACAGATTATGTTCATCTGTGTGTCTAATAATTCTGTTCTTTACTATAGTTTCAACATTTACCTGGTACTGAAGTCAGGCTTATCGCAGTGCCTGTAATTGCCGGGATCACCTCTGGAGCATTTTTGTAAAAAATTTGGCATCACATTAGCTGTACTCGAGTCATCTGGTACAGAAGCTGATTTAAATGATAGGTTACAAACCACAGTTAGTAGTAGTCTGGCAATTTCACATTTGAGTTCCTTCAGAACTTTCTCCAAAGGAAGACTAAAAAATTAACACTATACAAAATGACATTGGCTCATAGTAAAGGAATTAAAAGCTGTCTGGCTGAAAGAGCTCATCAAACCATAATTGTACTTGGGGAATCCTCATCCCATGTGGTGATGGAGTGGACTGTTCTTGACATAATGCTACTCTATCTTGATCAATGATCTTGAAGAAAATGATTGTAGATAAAGTTTATAGAGGACACAGATTGATGAAGTAGTAAATACTGAGAACAGGTCGGCTTTAGAGTGGTCCGGATCTCTTTATAAGCTGGATGCAATCAAGTAATGTGTGTTAATACTGCCACCTGCAAGGAACGATATCTAGGAACAGAAAATAAAAGGCCACTTACAGGACAGAGGACCACATCCTGGAAAGCAGGACCTCTGAGAGACCTAGAGGTCATGATGGAAACCAGCTGAACATGAGATCCCAGTGGGATGTTGTGGTTAACAGAGCTTATGCAATGCTTGGATATCTAAGTGGATGACTATTGAGCTGTATACAGCACTGATGAGATCATTATTGGATACTGAGTCCAATTCTGGTGTCCACACTTCAAAAACAATGTTAAAAAATTGGAAGGCGCTCAGTAAAGAGTTACAAGAACGATTTCAGGTCTGAAAGACCTGCCTTATACTGAGAGACTAAAAAGTCAAATCTGGTTTATGCAAGGGAAGTTTTAAGGGATGACTAATCATCTCCTATAAGTACCTATGTGAGGAAGACATTTCTGAGAGCAAAGGGCTCTTGAATCTAGCAGGCAAAAGTATAACAGGATCTAGTGACTGGAAGCTGATGCTTGGCACATTCAGAATCAAAATAAGGCACACTTTTTTTAGCAGCAAGGGTAATTAACCATTGGAACAACTTAGCTAAGGACATGGGGGGCTCTCCACAATGGGGATCTTATGGTGAAATGTCTTTCCAAAAGATCTGCCGGAAGGTATGGGTTTGGTGCAGGAATCATTGGGTGGAGTCTCCGTCCTGTGCTATGCAGGAGGTCAGACTAGGTTCTTCTAATGGTCCCTGCTGGCCTTAAAACCTATGAATAAAGACAGTTAAATATGTGGCTTGATGAAATGCCTCGCATGACAGGGAGAAGGAATAATCTGCAGATGTGCGAAAGATGAAAACATCAGGCCAATAGATGGGAGGGGGGGGGTAGGATGACTCAGCATAGGAATAATGGGATGAGATTAAGAAATGGAAAATTTAGGATGAATATCAAGGAAAATTTCCTGACAGATGGATTAGACTGTGGAATAGTTTCCATGGGAAAGTGACAGAAGCGTCATTGTATAGGACACGTAAAATAGACTGGACAAAATGCTGTGATGTATAAGGAGAAATGCTCCTGCATTGGCAGGGGGGTGGTTTAGCTGCTTGATGGAAAATTCCCTGCACATCTGTGCTATTTTTCGAACATGGGAGCTGTCCTAATCCTATTTTCCCCTTTTTTCTAGTACATTGGAAGCCTTGATGTGCCTCGGCCAAACAGCAGGGTGGAGATTGTGACTGCAATGCGGAGAATCAGGGTAAGTGTTGCAAAGGGTGTATGTTTCCTTGTGTGTGCCACGTGGTTAAAGAGACAAGAAGGGGTGCTGGAGGGCATGGCTGCCTGATGGATTCTGTGCTCTTCACTAAGCATTGATGTTTCTCGTAAGCCAGCTTCTTTAATGTTCTTTCTGACTCCACATGTTCTCACTGTGGGTTTCGTGCCTTTCTCTGTGTTGTCTTGGATGTTGGAAGACTCTCCTAAAATAAGGTTTCTTTTTTTCTTGCTGGGGTATTGGCTGGCATGGAGGCATCCAGTGCCTACCTTGTGCCAGTGTCTTGACTTGGTTTTGGTGGGGTTTGAGTGGCTGCGATTGTCTCAGAAGCTGCCCGCTGATAGGTCAGGGAGTGTAGAAGGAGAGCGTGGTTGTGCATGTCTGTCTTGGTTCCTGAAGCATAGACAGATGCACATGCAACTCTTAGATGAAGCAGGGCGTGTGTTGTGCAGAAGGGTCTCCATGAAGCATATGTGAATGGTTTAGCCCATTGCATTTCCAGAGTTCTGCTATTACACCACTGCATTATCAGAGAGGAGTGGTGGCCTGGAATCACAGTGGATCTGTTCTGGGTACCTACTGTTATCCCTGTGACTTGTGCCTAGTTTATTGCATGTTGTTTCTTTACCACTGAGGACCAATTTTAACCGTGTAGTCGGCTGGCCAGTGGCAGTAAGGTGGTGAGTGGTATTGACTGTTACCATTATGATACTGTCATGTTTGGAGATTTCCCAGGGATCTGCAGGAATGACACCTCAGTGATACCCCAGAACCACAGCCTGGCACTGCTCTGAATTTCTCTGAGGGTGGATTTGATTTAAATCAAATTGATTTAACTCATGATTTAAATCACTAGTCAGGAAGACTCGATTTAATCATGGATTTCTACATAAAAGTGCATTCTTGTGGGTTGTTATAATCTTAATACATATTCTTCACAACTCAGAGATAGATGTAGGTTTCATTTTTAGAAGGTACACACTATATATTTTTTAAAGTGATTTATTTGAAAACTTTTCAGATTAGTTTTACAGCTATATCAGAAAATAAACTATTGTTTGGTTATTTCATTTACCAAAGGTAATTGAAGCAGATATTTATGAAGTCATTGGGAGATGAACTATCTCCAATTCAACAGGTTAATCAATATTTGGAGGATTTTCTTGCCATGCTGTATTAGGAGGAGAACATCACCAGACAGACATTTAAATTGTTTTATTTAACTAAAACAACAACGTTCTGTATTCTGGATTTTTTTTCTTCAACAGGAAACATATAATATTTTAAAAAAACAAGCATATGAATTTTTGAATTTAGTTAAACATTCAAGTTTTTAAAATCAGGTTTGTTTTTGTTAAAGTTGTTTAAAATCATTAAATGAAATATTTAAAAAAAAATTAAATCGACTATGTCAGCCAGGTCAACACGAGAAACATAAAATATTGGCTTCTGCAGCTAATTCAGTCGTCTTCACCTTCATTTTCCTGTTTGTTCATAATCTGGAAAAGAAAAACAAGCTTTTCTGCTTTTTCAGGTCCCAAAAAATTTCTCAATTTGGAATGAATTAGTCCAAGGGAAGAAAATATTCTTTCTACACGGGCAGAAGAAGCTACTGCTGTTAAAAGTGAGACTATCACTTCAACAGTGTCTGAATCCAAGTGCTTAAGTGACTTCCACCTGTTCGCTGGTGTGACTTTCTTTAAAAAAACATCAGCAAACATATATTTCTTGAATGGTTCTTATTCCCAAACTGTGTCTCTTTTACGGCTGGCTGCCATTATAGGGTTTCCCTTCTAGTGAGAGAATGGTATGGTAGATTTCAAATCAATGAAGGCTACACTCAGGAAGACCTCAAGACTTCTGGAATATGCTTCTTAAACAGTTTCACTTTTGTTTCTACTGCCTGTCCCTCCCGTCTCACATTTATCTCCAGACTTATTCTCCTTGTCCAGATCTATTCGGCCCCCAACAAGCTTCTATTCATTGAACTTTTTGAAACTTTGCACTTTTAGAGAGCGGCAAGGGATTGACTCTGTGTACACAAATTTGCAGAGGGACAATAGGGTTGAGGTCTCTTATTTCTCACCTCTATATTTTATTTATTTATTTATTTAAAAACATTTTTGCTGTTAACCAGCATGTTACCTCTGGAGACACAAATCCACAGTTTGAGAACTGAAAAACTAAGCATCTCTGATGGTATCTTCTAGACTGAGCACTGAGTCCCATTGTGTAGATAGAAAGATTAACCTAAATAATCTATACAGAAACCCCTGGAACCCCATAAAATTGGGTCCCTAATCCATGAACTATTGGAACTCATTTACAAAACTTTTCTTAAACATTACATGAACTATAGTATGAGACAATATAAATTAGAATTTATAATCCCTATTCCATGATATCATCTTTGAGCTTTAATGTATCTATCTTTAGATAGGCTTTTTCCTCAAAAAGCATTTTATCAAAAAAATCAATGATTTAAAAAAAATCAGATTTTTTTTATTTAAATCAGATTTTTATCCACCCTGATTTCTCTCAAGAGTAGTTGTTCCCAGTGCATTGCTAGTCAGTAGTTGTTCCCAGTGCATTGCTAGCCAGGGGGTTGGGGATTGCTGCCTTTGTGTTAACATTGCGTCGTGCTATACAAGGGGAGCTGTGTTGCGCAGATAGGGATGTAGGCAGAAGTTAGGTATAGTAGAGAGAGCGAGCCTGGAGCACAGGGCCTGGTGCAAGGCCTGAGGCCTAAATCAAAGTTAGAAAAGGTCAGGCCCTGTCATAAAGCAAACGCCTACTTACATGTTCACTGCCTGGTACATGAACTTGGCAAAAGCCTGGGTGGCATTGCTAAAACACAGGCACTCTAAGAAGTACTAGGCGCTGGGTATTCATGTAATCCCATTCCGGAAGGCTGGCACAGGTCTACCCCAACGTGGAGTTATGGCATAACCCCTGTCCTAGGTGATGGTACAGGATCACACTGACCCTGAGTAAGACAAGGATGGGAGGATGATGGAGGGGGATGTTTTGTTCGAACCAGCTGGTCCAAGGTGTAGGGTCGGTAACTGACCATGTCAGGAGTGTGACACGTAACCTGTGTGGCAGATTTCTGTTACCAGTCTGCCTGAGGCGTTAGGTGATTAGGCTGAAGCCATAGGATCTTTAGGGGAGGAGATGACGAAACACACCAAGGGTCTAAGTTTAAAGCTTTATTCATAAAATAATAACAGCGGAGAGTGAGGGGTGCTCCCCATGTCACTCAGAGGAAGGAAGGAAGCATTAATGCCCCAAGCCCTAACCTACTTTCATACTCACACACGCTCTACCCTAGGCTGGCCAAGCCTGGGTGTAACATAAGAAGAAGAGGGGGAAGGGTGGATGGGAGTTCTGTCCTGGGCCCAGGTTGTCCGGGGTCCGCTGCGATCTCCGAATTGCTCCAGCTCTTAGGAGGGTTTTTAAGTCCAGGGTGCCTTTGCGGGTGTTTTATTTCGTGACCTCTGTTCCTGGTGTTTTTTGTACCAGTCCAAACCAGCTCTCTGTGGTCTCCTCGGCTTTCCCAAAACACACCGGCTAGACTTTGTTGACCTCGTTGTTTTCCTCCGTGCTGGCCTTCACTTGTCTCGCTTGTTATGGGCTGCCTTTGCAGGTCTGCTCAGCTGCATCTTCCTTCCTTATGGCTGATCGGTGAATTCCGGGCCCCCCTCTTTCTTGGCAGGCAGCCGAGAGTCAGATGTGTGTTGTGGCCTTGAGCGGGCTGGAGTCAGCATCTTATTTTTGGGCCTAGCAGGAGCGCAGAGTTAACCTGTTCTTTGCTCTTTTCCTCCTTCCCCCTCTGGCCTCACGTGACCTGTGAAGGAATCTTTTGTTCCACACTCACTCACACCTTTGACCCTTCCCAAAATGCCCTGCGATGCTTGCAATAGCGTTAACCATATACAATGCTGATCTGCCTTCCCCAGGGGACCCCTTGGGCCATTGGGGTGTGATACCTGTTCCTATCAATGTATACAAGAGAAATCCTAGGAGGGGCACCTTTGTCCAACCAAAAGTGCCATTGCTGAGTGAGCTGAGCCCATTGTGATGGGCATACCTGTGTTAGTGTCCCTGTGGCTCCTGGGGGGGCACAAGGACCATGATCTGTTGACAATAAACCTGGCTGAGCGCCTTTGCCGCGGAACCCAGCATGTGGTCTTTCTGGGCAGTGCTGTCGGGTTTGCTGAGCCGGCTATCTGCGCAGCTTATGGAGAGAGCATGGTACAGCTTACTGAGAGAGCATGTGCACACACCAGCTACCGAGGGTAGGCACCTGAGGATGGACATATTGAAGCTGTATACAGGGTATTGGGTATATGTAATGCTGAGTGCTGTTTGACTAATTTCCTATTAAAAGGGGAGCCAAAGGAAATGAGCAGTGCACAGGAGAAGATTGGTTACTACTTCTCTGCCGGATGAGCGTTTTAGCTACACAAAAGACACGATCTTGATGTTGTGCCTATGGGTGTGGGAATATGCCTGTGCGATGACTGATAACATGCTGGCTACTGTATCCAATTGGAGAATGCACAGCAGGGGGGTCTGTAGGGACCCTACTGGGGTTTTGAGGGTGTTCCCGTTTTCCTGATGTTAGTCGTGACTAGGGACAGGTTCAGACATCTTCTGGGTTACCCAAACATCTTCGGCCAGTGTATTTGTGCAAAGATCTCGTGTTCTGTTTTGGCTGAATTAGAATGGCCATGAGAGAAGCCTTTCTTCTGGCGGCTCTGCTGCCTGCCTCACTTGAAACCAGAAAGTGCAGAGGGGCATGTACGTGGTAGTGGGGTAGGGTGGGCGGAGGCTAGGAAGCAGCTGAAACTCTTTCAGCCCTTCGGGTTTGGTTTGATTCTGCCATATCCAGCCTGCCTTCCAAGCTGGCAGCTCAGCATCTCCTGTGGCCTGCATGGGATGTGGTGCTAGGACTTGGGTTGGAGGAGTTCAGCCCAGCTATTACTTCACAGATGTTGATGTTGCAGAATCACCACAACAAGCAGTAACCACCCCCTCTTCTTGGCAGCCTGAGTCTAGAAGCCAAGGACTGGAGAACGCTTGGGAAGGAGGCATCCTATCTCCCCTAGAGCAGTGCTATCTCCCCGGCTCCTTGAAGTACTAGTTCCCTCAATCTCCGTGCCTGCGGTTCATACTGAGAACTCGCTCTGTTGGCAAACAACAAGCAAGCTCCTCTCACCATCCCAGAGCGCTGCCCAGTGGCAAAAATCCTTCTAATTAAAACACAGTGGGCACATCTCACTTCACTGGCATGTTGGATTCTAAGCAAAGTTATATGTAGTACCCTGGCTTTTGGTTTGTTCCCAGTAGTGCCTGCAGCATGCTTAGCACTATACAAGCATAAAGGAAGGGCTGGTCACTGGCCAGAACAACTTAAGACTAGAATATACTCCCCACTGGGGACTGATTTAAAACTTGCCCTGTCCGCTGATCAGTGAGGAGAATGCTGACAAGACCCCATCTCCCCTGGGAGAACCACAGAGGGGACAGGGCTGCGACTCCAAAGAGTTAATAGATATCACCTGTCCCCCTGCTTTGTCTGCATTAATCTTGCAGTGGAGTCCTCAAGTCTTCCTTGATTTGGATTATTTCAAAATGTCCCAAAGTACATCTCTGATGGCCTAAGCCAGTGAAGCTTCTCATTGAAACCTGACAGATAAAACACATGCCCCTTCCAGAATGTTACACAACAGGTGAATCCTCTGTACTCCACAGGTCAGTCGTGTGTAAATACCCTGTGGTGAGGTGTGGCAGGGTGCTGGTTGAGAAGCCCCTAGTCAGCTCCTGCCACTCCAGCCCAAATCAAGGGGAATGGATTAGGGCTGGGTGAACCGCCCTATGTTTGCGTGGTAACTGACCACACCTGCCAGCCTCATTAGCAGGAGCTATAAGGCTGGAAGGAAGTGAGAGAAAGGAGGGGTGGAGACTAAGGCCTGGTCTACACTGGGGGGTCGACCTAAGATACGCAACTTCAGCTACGAGAATAGCGTAGCTAAAGTCGACGTATCTTAGGTTGACTTACCTCGCGTCCTCACGGCACGGGGTCGACTGCCGCTGCTCCCCTGTCGACTCCGCTTCTGCCTCTCGCCACTGTGGAGTACAGGAGTCGACGGCAGAGTGATCGGGGATTGATTTATTGCGTCTACACTAGATGAGATAAATCGATCCCCAATAGATTGATCACTACCCGCCAATCCAGCGGGTAGTGTAGACGTACCCTAAGAGTGGGAGGTCAGGCTCAGAGGGAGTAGGAGCCTCCTAGTCTGTTGCTGACCAGGCCTGTGGTAGGCCAAGCAGTTGTAAAGCCTGTATATAGTTGGAAACTGGTGGTGGGGAACTGATCAAAAATAAAGAACACGGTTGTTGCACCAGACTGAAGTGTCCCTGATTCACGGAGGAGAGGGGCCAAGGGGCTGAATATCCAGGGGCGCAGTGTGAACCCCCTACATGAGGGTCTGCTTCTATCTTTATCAAAAATCGCCTTATGCAGTGCTGGACTCTGCCATCTTCTCCTGTGCTAAAAGGCCAGGTTGCCTGCTCACTACAAACCCCAACCATAAACAATGGGCAAAGAAGAAGAATTTAATGCCCTTTGGACACTGATTTTGTGGGCACTTCATTGATGTTTCCATCTTCAGCAAGACAAAAGTGTTGGAGGACTGACTTTTGTCAAGAAGGCTTCTTTTCACAGCTCTCTCTTCAGTCCATTAACAATTGACACATGGACCCAGCTACAACTTGCAAAATCATTTTAATGTGAAATTTGTTCTCCTTTCTCAGTCTGTCTGTGCAGCACTGAATGAATGACTGTTTACTCCTGGAGGAATTTTGCATTGCTGCGTGTGCGCAGAATTCATGGCCCCCACAGATTTATTTGCTTCCCCACAGAAAAATGACTTCTGACCGGGAAGTAAAGGGAAGCCACAAGAGCGGTCAAGCACCCCTCCCCAGCAGTGCAGGCAGGTTGGTTTGGGCATCTGGAGCAGCTGGTAGAGATGTAAATCACCACCAGAGCAGGGGGGTGGGGGGGCTGGGCAGTCATGCCTGTGAGAGAGAGACTATCCCTCTCGCTCGCTATTGCAGCATGCTTGGCATGGAAGATCAGGGCTTTTGGGTGTTTCTGAGGAGGTAGGTGTGGGACAGGCTCTGTCCCCTTAGGCAGAGCAGAATGTAGTAGCCTGTTGGCTTAGTGAATTGTTCCCATTGTTCTTAGTGAATTCCCCCAGGAGTATAAAACAAGTGTAAAAATTTTAAGGCTCCTTTATGTTGCCAGAGTGGTGTAAAGGAGCCTTGTTGTAAAGGACGTATGGCCTTATAAATGCTTATGGTGCTATATTGATTAGAACTGGTCTAAATTTTTGGACTGAAAACATTTCCTATCAAAATGTGCTCCATGAACTGTTTCCTACTGACCTTTCTGGAGATGGTCAAAAGGCAGTATAAATTATGAGTTTGAGTCCCCAGCCCTCGCTTGCTCCTCAGTTACCTATGATGTAACACTGAGCATATGGCTACATATATTTTTTGACTGATAACTAGAAATAAAGGGTCAAACCTAGCTACATTACTATTAGACAGAGTGGGTTTGGGGATTTCCTCCATCCATTGTACTGTAGTTTCAATTATTTTGGTAATTTATTTAAACAAGCGTGATTCTGTTGCATTATTTTAACAAATAAAATATTAGAATTTTAAAATATTGTGTGCAGAATTTTTAATTATTTGGTGCAGAATTCCCCCAGGAGTAACTGTTAAAACTTGTTAGATCCTGCAGTGGTATGTGTTCATGGACAGATATCTCTACTTGTTTCTTTTCAAATATTCTGACCCTTAGCCTTCCTTCTAAATGATCTCCCACAAAGAAACCCTTAATGAAAAGTGTTCTGAAAGGAGTACAGACACCAACCTAAAAGAGACAGTGAAATCTACATAGTTATGTGGGGGTGAGCACAGGTGGTTTTTTTTATTATGAAAAATCAATAAACTAAAGAAACAATGAAAAGTACAAAAAGGTAAATGACTTACAGCAGGGGTTCTTAAACTGAGGATTGTGACCCCTCAGGTGAGTTGCAGGTGGTTACATGGGGGTCGCGAGCTGTTGGCTCCATGGGGCTGACAGCTCCAAGCCCCCATTAAATTACCCCCTCCTGTTTTTAATTTATGAGGGGCAGGTCATATTCAGAGACTTGCTGTGTGAAAGGGGTCCAATACAAAAGTTGGAAAAACTACTGACTTACAGCCTGTACGTGTTTCCACGTACTGTGTGGATCTCCAGTAGAATGATGTAATTGCACAGTTGTCCAGCTTGTCAAAGCTGCAAGACCAGACAGTACAAAACCAGACAAAACTCCATTGATGGAACATGTTAGGGTGGGATTACAGTAATAAAGAGGAGGCGATACATGTGACTAGAGAAGGAGGGGGCTGGGGCAGGAGAGCAATGGGGTTAGATGGGATGGCAATCTGGCATTCTTTGAGCAGTCTCAACATTTTAATCCAAATGTGGCTAGAAATGGGGGGCAAATGCCTTTAAATTCATATAATTGCTCTCTACAGCAGCAAGCCATTCTTTATTTGGCTGCTAACTTGGACAGGTCTTGAATACTACTGTCTGGGCATGATCCTACTCTTCCATTTTTGTAAAATCACACGCTTGGTGATTGCAGCTTTCAAGAAACAGTTTTCCCGTGGAGCTAAACCCAGGTTAGCAGTTAAATAACCTAGGATATAATTTCTGGCTGAGGTTTGGATACTGAAATCAAGCACCACTTTAACTCTTGTTAAGAATCCCATGCACTGCTACAGACTAGGGACCGAATGGCTGGGTAGCAGTTCTGCAGAAAAGGACCTAGGGGTCACAGTGGACGAGAAGCTGGATATGAGTCAACAGTGTGCTCTTGCTGCCAAGAAGGCTAACGGCATTTTGGGCTGTATAAGTAGGGGCATTGCCAGCAGATCGAGGAACATGATCGTTCCCCTTTATTCGACATTGGTGAGGCCTCATCTGGAATACTGTGTCCAGTTTTGGGCCCCACACTACAAGAAGGATGTAGAAAAATTGGAAAGAGTCCAGCTGAGGGCAACAAAAATGATTAGGGGTCTGGAGCACATGACTTATGAGGAGAGGCTGAGGGAACTGGGATTGTTTAGTCTCCAGAAGAGAAGAATGGGGGGGGATTTGATAGCTGCTTTCTACTACCTGAGGGGGGGTTCCAAAGAGGATGGAGCTCGGCTGTTCTCAGTGGTGGCAGATGACAGAACAAGGAGCAATGGTCTCAAGTTGCAGTGGGGGAGGTCTAGGTTGGATATTAGGAAAAACTTTTTCACTAGGAGGGTGGTGAAGCACTGGAATGCGTTACCTAGGGAGGTGGTGGAGTCTCCTTCTTTGGAGGTTTTTAAGGCCCGGCTTGACAAAGCCCTGGCTGGGATGATTTAGTTGGGAATTGTTCCTGCTTTGAGCAGGGGGTTGGACTAGATGACCTCCTGAGGTCCCTTCCAACCCTGATATTCTATGAAAGGAACCCCGATGCAGATGCCATAGGACTGTCCAACACTAAGGCAGCTGTGGAAAGAAGGGGACATAGGTTTTAGAGGACTAAATGAAAAATGAATACACTTAAATCCTCCTTGAACAATATAAATGGACTGGCGCACCAGTTTGGCCTTCCAAAGGCAAAGTTTTGAAGTGTAGAACAGCCCGAGAGATCACAGTAAAGAATAATAGGGATTTCCTGTGAAAGGTGTGAAATTTAAACGAGAAAGGGTCATGTACCTATGGTCTAGTACAGCCTGGGAAATGAAGTAAGATATTAAGGCGATATCTTCAGCTTACAGATCACAGTTCTGCCAGGGATGCTTTTACTTTTCATTGCTACAAGTTAACACCCCAGATGGCAATCACTGAAAGAGGTCTGAGAAAGCAAATATTAATCAAGTTTTTTTCAGTTTGTGGCTTTAGCAGCACGCTATGCATAGCCCTTTTCCCAGCTCCCTGTGCTTTTTGTGGGTCTTTCACACAGCACCAGTGGAGAGAGAAATTCTAAAATGTAGGAAAACCACAAAAGTTGTTTGAGAGAACAAGAAGCAATGGTCTTAAGTTGCAATGGGGGAGGTCTAGGTTGGATATTAAGAAAAACTTTTTCACTAGGAGGGTGGTGAAGCACTGGAATGGGTTACCCAGGGCCGGCACTTCCACTAGGCGACCCTAGGCGGTCGCCTAGGGCGGCAGGATTTGGGGGGTGGCATTTTGCCACCCTCAGCGGCAATTCGGCAGTGGGGGTCCTTTTGCTCCATGTCTTCGAGGCGCTTCGGCGGCAGGTCCTTCACTCGCTCCGGGACCCGCCGCCGAAGCGCCCTGAAGACGCGGAACGGAAGGACCCCCGCCGCCAAATGCTCTGAGGAGGAGCGCTGCTGCCTAGGGTGGCAAAAACCCTGGCGCCGCTCCTGGGGTTACCTAGTGAGGTGGTGGACTCTCCATCCTTAGAGGTTGTTAAGGCCTGGCTTGACAAAGCCCTGGCTGGGATGATTTAGTTGGTGATTGGTCCTGCTTTGAGCAGGGGGTTGGACTAGATGACCTCTTGAGGTCTCTTCCAACCCTAATCTTCTAAGATTCTATTCTAAAAGTTAGTGAGAGGACTCCATGAGACAGCATAATGCCTGAGACTGCTTGCAACTGTCTAGATGTCAAGGTGACTGTGTCCCTTTAGAAAGGACAGGGTAGTCGTGCTGTGCTTTAAAGAATGAGGACATTTATTTTCCAGAGACTCTTGTCAGTGAGCAAAGGACTATATGGAAAATTATGGAGCAGCTTGGGGATCTCAAATGCAAAGAATCATGCGGGCAGGTGCTCTGGTGTGTGGGCTCCAGAAGAGACAGTAGCTAGTCTAGTGAGACTGTACAGTATCTGAACACAGTAACTGGGATTGAAGACTGGAAAGTTCTTAATGTGGTGCCTCGTTTAGAGGAGTGCTTTGGAATTGGACCAGTGAGCCTCCTCTCAGTACTGGGAGCAGCTGACAGAGCCTGGAGAGGACCCCACTACAACACATATGAACTGAGCTTTAATCCACGGGGTTTTATTTATCAAAAATCCGGGCTCTGGAGCCAGCTTCTACGCTTGGTTTGAAAATGAACAAGTAGACATAGGTGTCTTGTGTTAGCTGGATTTCATTGTCAGAGGCATGGTGAAGATGGGCCAGGTATGAATAACTTAGGAGCAAGGGGATGAATTAAGGAATGAAAAATTTAACTGAATCGGGGGGGAAAACTTAGACAGGGAGCTCTGCAAGCCTGCAGAATAGCCTCCTAAGGGAATCACGAGCAGCCCATCCCTGGCCCAAAAGCACTGGCCGCCTGTACCAAACTACCCTGCACTTGCTGCCTGGGCTGGGTTCAGGCAGCTGACAGGCGTGTCTTCCCAGGATCCTTATTGCGAGGTCTCTCATAAGAGACTAGTAAGGTGCTGTGCGCAGTGATGGCTCCTGCAGGGCTGCTGGGTGTAGTTCTGCTGCTCTCATCGCTAGGAGGGGGAATGGTCACGGGTGAGCTGTGCTGGGACCTGTTAGGAATCCCCCTTCGATAGGGAGTAAAAGTCATGTTCCAATGGAATTCTTTGGAAACATGGGCACTTTCTTTAAAGACAGGACCCAGAGCGGGAGGGTGGAGAGACTGCACCGAGTAGGACTCTGTGCTAAGCCACTGGGAACCTAAGTAACCTGCCAAAGGAGGCCAGGAAGGAGCATATGAACTTCAGCGGGCACCAGACAAATGGGTCGTCCAGGAAAACAGGCAGACCATGCTCTGGTTTGGCATCCTCTGGGAGATATTCTGTGCCATGCTGAATGCAGTTGGGAGCTATATATGAGGAGGGCATATTGGAGTGAGGCAGGGAACAGTCCACACCTGAGCCAATGCAGTTGTGTTAGAGGTTTTCTTAGGCCTGCCTGCTGGCTCTGGTAATGAGCAGGGTCACACCTTGAGCATCGGCAGGGGCACCGAAGATCCAAGGAAGCAGGAACCTGGAGGTGAAGGGGTCATTGAGCTAGAAGCGTTGGATTCCAGCATGCGTTTTGGTTTAACAGGACTCTTGGAAGTCTGGCAAGGTTTTTGCCATGAAGTTACTGGGATAGGTTCCTGAATGGAAAGCTGCTTTCCGGGCTCTGCTGAGAGGCAGTGGGGAGCTCAGCACAAGTCAAGGGCCCCAGGAGAGGAAATGCAGCCCTGGACTCTGGCTGTGGTTGGGAAAAGCTGGGTGGCTGTGAGGAGCAATGGGAACGGGGGACTGGATAAATCTGCTGACTGTCTTACTGCCCTGTTGGGTGGGAGAGTGAGAGCGGAGACTCCAGCTTGCTCTGGAGGAGAGGAGAGTGCAGCCTGTGGCTACCTGTGTGTGCTGCTCCAGTGGTGGGGGAGCCCTCTGGGCTGGGTGGCAGTGCCCTTTTCCCCATGGAACGTAGGGAAGGTTTCTGGTTGCCAGGTGTTAGTTGGGGCCTGTAGCCTGTGGAATAGGGAGGTTTTCAGACACTGGGAGGTGAGTCAAACAGAGGTATCAGTCCAGGGAGCAACACCCCTCTCCTGGCCCTGGAGCTGCGGCTTGATTGGCTCCTAGCAGGCCTGCTACCCCCAGAAGGCACAAACAGAATGGGGAAGGCTTTCCTTAATGGAGGCTCCCCGTTCAGCTGCGCAGCACAACCAGCAGTGCACTACCCTCTCCTGCTGTGTCCAGCGACTGCATGGCTGTGACCAGATCACAGGACCCTATGGGGCTACCCCTGTCCGCCAGGTGCCTTGCTGATCCCTGATTGGTTCCTGACTAAACCTTGCTGTAGCTGGCAGTAGGGATGAACAAGACAGACGGGCTGAGACCACCGTGGGATGCGGTATATGCCTGACATGGACAAGGTCTACTCAGTCTCCTAGCCAGCATGACTGATGAGCAATTTCCAGCTCCCACTGCCTGGGACCGTCATTCAAACAGAAACCTGACCCACTGCGGGGCAAAGAGAAAACAACACAGCAGGCATTGCTGGGATTCCTGCCTGCTGCCCTGCGTGCCAGCTTCGCGTCCCCTGGCTGCGTGGGGAGCCGCCACGCAATGGGCCGTGGGCAGCAGACATCTACATCTAAACAGGAGACGCACTGGAGAAATGTTAGAAAAAGTGGACTTGCAGTCTGTTGTGTGGATCAGGATTGTGGGGCACTAGCAGAGCTGTGTGTGCCCAGCACTGGGGTAGAAGGGGG